>NC_042968.1:81712063-82012063 GCF_901001165.1 Salmo trutta | reverse complement strand
CTCGTCTATGGTAGGTACACATATAGCTCATCACTTGGCAGTAGTACTGTAGGCTACTTTATCACTGACCTCAATCCAGAGTCTCTTACAGCATTCACAGTCAGTCCACTGGCACCCCTATCAGATCACAGCAAAATCACACTCTACTTGAACAGAGCTTTGCTCAATCATGAGGCATCAAAGCCAAAGGAACTGAATAATATTAAGACATGCAACAACAAATTCAATCCCTTCTAGACAATTTCCCAGACAAAATGTTTCACTGTAATAGTGAAGGTGAAAACTTAGAAAACCTAAACAGGGAAGCTGAGAGGTCAAATATACTATCAAATCTAAAAATGTCAAGCAGACAACCTAAGAAAATGAACAACAATGACAAATGGTTTGATGAAGAATGCTAAAACCTAAGAAAGAAATTGAGAAACCTATCCAACCAAAAACATAGAGACCCAGAAAACCTCTTTGAATCAAATCTAATCATATCAAAGTTTATTTGTCACATGCGCTGAATACAACAGGTGTAGACCTTACAGTGAAATGCTTACTTACAGGCTCTAACCAATAGTGCAAAAAAGGTATTAGGTGAACAATAGGTAGGTAAAGAAATAAAACAATAGTAAAAAGACAGGCTATATACAGTAGCGAGGCTATAAAAGTAGCAAGGCTACATACAGACACCGGTTAGTCTGGCTGATTGAGGTAGTATGTACATGTAGATGTGGTTAAAGTGACTATGCATATATGATAAATAGAGAGCAGCAGTAGCGTAAAAGAGGGGTTGGCGGGTGGTGGGTGGTGGGACACAATGCAGATAGCCCAGTTACCCAATGTGCGGGAGCACTGGTTGGTCGGCCCAATTGAGGTAGTATGTACATGAATGTATAGTTAAAGTGACTATGCATATATGATAAACAGAGATTAGCAGCAGCGTAAAAAGAGGGGTTGGGGGGGCACACAATGCAAATCGTCCGGGTAGCCATTTGATTACCTGTTCAGGAGTCTTATGGCTTGGGGGTAAAAACTGTTGAGAAGTCTTTTTGTCCTAGACTTGGCACTCTGGTACCGCTTGCCATCCGGTAGTAGAGAGAACAGTCTATGACTGGGTGGCTGGGGTTTTTGATAGGTAGACAAGTGAAAATTATGGTCAGTAAAGAAAACTTTAAGTTCGTCTCGTCATACAGAAGTGCACTGGTTATCAAGAGGCAAAGTATTGACACAATTTTTTTAATTGATGTAAAAGCGTTACATGGTCGCTGCCCATATCATTGCATAATGCAGAAAATACACGAGAGTTCAGGGGCCTTGCTTTAACAAAGTTAACCATTTTCACTGTAGTGTCCAAAACGTCTTTCAAGCTGTCAGGCATTCCCTTGGCAGCAAGAGTGTCGTATGGATTAGACCAACACGCAGCGGGAATGTGTATACTCATCTTCTTTTTATTAGGTAGAATGAAGGAAAACCGAAACAAAACACACGTATACAAAAACACACCACCGATAACAGTCTTGTAAGGCACACAGCTAAACAAGAAACAACTACCCACAAAATCCCACAGCAAAACACCCCTCTTAAATAGGACCTTCAATTAGAAGCAACTAGGAGCAGCTGCTTCCAATTGAAGGTCAACCCCATTAACTAAACATAGAACTAGACATACTAGATAAACGTAGAAATATACTGACATAGAACATAGCCCAACAAACCCCGAAACACTCTAAACAAACACCCCTCTTAAAACAGAACATAGCCCAACAAACCCCGAAACACTCTAAACAAACACACCCCTGCCACGTCCTGACCAAACTACAATAACAAATAACCCCTTTACTGGTCAGGACGTGACAAAGAGCCTCTCGGTGGATGCTGCAGTGTACCCAAATGGCGTCGGGAGCAACTGCTTGCACGCTCGTTACCACTCCACTATGTATTCCTGTCATGGCTTTTGCGGCATCAGTACAGATACCAACACATCTTGACCACCAAAGTCTATTTGATGTCACAAAGCTGTCCAGTACTTCAAAAATATCCTCTCATATTGTCCTGGTTTCCAGTGGTTTGCAGAAGAGGATGTCTTCCTTAATTATCCCCCCATAAACTTAGCAGACATATACCAGGAGCTGTGCCAGGCCTGCCACGTCTGTTGACTCATCCAGCTGTAACGCATATAATTCACTGGCTTATATGCGAAGCAGTAATTGTTTCAAAACATCTCCTGCCATGTCACTGATGCGTTGTGAAACAGTGTTGTTTGATGAAGACATTGTCTGTATAGTTTTTTGGGCCTTTTCCCCCAGCATTGTCCCAGCCATATCTGCGGCAGCAGGAAGAATTAAGTCCAATAGTATGGGGCTTGCCTGTCCTAGCCACTCGGTAGCTCACCATATAAGATGCTTATTGTCCCTTCTTATTATTGGTATCTTTTACTTTTATACATGTCTTACTACTCAAAAGTCATCTGTATTCTCGCAAAAAAAACCTCCTATGGCTTATTTTTCAAATTGTCATGTTTCGTTTCTAAATGTCTGCACAAGAGTGAAGGTTTCCCGCGAGAGAGTAACGGTTAATGTGATTGGATGTTAATTATTTGACTAGGCTACCTGTATTTGACATTGTGTTGTTATTTCACTGAAGGCTACTCAGGCGAGAAAAAACCTCACCCAAATGTATAGCCCCGTTGGAAAATATAAATGTACTGTTTGAAAATGTGAAGAAAATGTTATATATAAAAATGTGAATCACATTTTTATTTGGCATTGAGAGTACCCCAGTTTGGCAATACCTGCCCTAGAGCACACAAAAAACTATACATATCTCGGCCTAAACATCAGCGCAACAGGTAACTTCCATAAAGCTGTGAACGATCTGAGAGACAAGGCAAGAAGGGCCTTCTATGCCATCAAAATGAACATAAAATTCGACATACCAATTAAGATCTGGTAGACCTGGCTCTCAAGAGAAGACAGGCTATGGAAACTGAGCTGCACTTCCTAACCTCCTGCCAAATGTATGACCATATTAGAGACACATATTTCCCTCAGATTACCTCAGACTCACAAATAATTTGAAAACAAACAATTTTGATAAACTCCCATATCTATTGGGTGAAATACCACAGTGTGCAATCACAGCAGAAAGATTTGTAACCTGTTGCCAAAAGAAAAGGGCAACCAGTGAAGAACAAACACCATTGTAAATACAACCCATATGAATGTTTATGTTTAACTATTTGCGCAGCACTACTACGCTGTATATAGATATAATATGACATTTGAAATGTATTTATTACTTTAATGTTTACTGTAAATTTGTTATTGTTTATTTCACTTTTGTTTATTATCTATTTCACGTGCTTTGGCAATGTAAACATTTGTTTCCCATGCCAATAAAGCCCCTTAAATTGAATAGTTAAAATACAAGGACTTGTGAAGGCACTAGGACCCAGGACCTTTTGTTTTGCCTTTTGAATGCCACTGTACTAGGAGGCGGGTGTTGTTGGGAAAGAGGTGGGCTGTCTGTCATAGAGGTTACTATCATCAGTTCGTGATAATTAGCGGATTTTGATGACTTGATAATGGCAGAGGTGTTATCAGGCACATGATATGTTATAGGCTTTTGCTATTCGGCAAACACTGGCGGCCGGACAAGGTCGAAAAACGGAAAAATAGAGCACGCATCTAATTTACACCATGGCTACTGAGTTGACCATTTCAGAATCAGCAGTCCCGTTGAGTGAGCCCCATCAGGTTGAAGACGAAGAACACTGGCTGTATGGGGGTGAATATACAATGTATCCAAATGGATACACAAGGCATGCGCTAAACAGTTCCCTCAGATGTTGATCAAGATTAATTGATACAGTTAACAAACGCACAACACCAACCTCCGGCTTCACCGATTATGCTTGGTCCAAAACACATAGGAATTCTGCGTAACGCACATTTTTGCACATCTAGTGGTGTCTTTTTTGTGGAGTGTTTTGATTTATCTTAGGATGCACACCTAAGATGATTTTATCATGTACATTTTCCCCTGCAAAATCTGCAGTATGGTTTGGCAGCTCAGACCAAAACAGATTAGCTCCAAAACGCTCTCGTCTTAAATGCTAGGCGACTGTCATCAAATGCCATGATGGCAATAAATGCATCGACCTTCAATTATCATGTCATCTTTTCTTAGGGGAAAACACCAAGAAACAAAATGCCCCCGAGGGTTTGCCTGGGTAAGAATGTATCTTTCCTGCTCACTTGATCCTCTCACCCAAATTCACTCAAGGCACATGATGTTTCAAATATTATTTGACATGCTATTACAATGTAACTACAATAATTTCCCCCTCTGCTTATTAGGCCTGGTGACTCCCTTCAGCTGACTTCAATGGGCAATACCGAAGAGAAGGATGCTGCATCACAGGCACGGCATGGGGGCAATATCATCTACATGTCTTATCACATAGATAAATAGTTAGTTCTAAAACGTTTTCACAATGTAGGCTGAAGAGTAACCATTGTATCTTAACAGCTGTTGTAAGTTGTTACATAATAGTACACACGGTGTTATTAGTTGCATAGCTTTTCTCTCTGAGAAAATGGATATTCCAAAACCTCTGATGGTTCATTCATACAGTAACACAGCGATGAGATACAACCAATGGAAATAGAGGAACCTCTCATAGGCAACCAATGAGGTGTGTGTTGGTTAACGTAATGGTGTGCAGGTGTGAGCGTTCATTTTGTAGTGTTAACCCTATCAGTCCCGAGACTCCAGCAAAAATCTGCTTATCTGACTTTCGTTTATCTGCATGTCCAGACTTTATATTTAGCCACACAATTAAGTGTTTTATCATTTTCTTTTCAGGACAACCAGGGCTATAAGTAGAACACAAAACTATTTAACATAAACAGTTGTATTCATGCGTTTTATTGACAAATGCAGGTTTGCAAAAACCTGAATAAAATGTATTTATATGAATTCTGTAATTACAGAAATGGTTTGCTTACTGGGAAATGAATATCCAACTTGTCAGTGACAACTGTGTGGAGTTTGGAGTTCATGACAGCAACTATATGTGAGCTTATTACAGTATTATAGACCCTATGTCCTTGGATTTCCTATGATCTATGTAGAAGAACCCCTTACCTTCTAACGACTCTTCCCTTACGAAAGAATATTGTAGTTAGAGTGCAGTGTAACTGCAGTATGCTGCAAATACTGCGTCCAAAATAACAGTTTTTTTACTGCAGTAATTTTGCAGTGTAACTGCAGTTAGAGTGCAGTATAAATGCAGTTCAACTGCAGTGTAGTTATTTTGCAATTACTGCGTCCAGAATACCACAGTCGACTGCAGTTACTGCACTTTTACGGCAGTTTCAAAACTGCATTCTTTGTTTGTAAGGGTTGTGTAGCTTGTTAGCGTCACAGAGCAAAACATGCTTGTGTTTGTGAGAGTCTCATCTTTTCATAGATAGCTTTTAATAGTTTGTAGCGTAAACCATTCGGACCATTCGGGATCTGCCCTTTTCTCAGAAACACTGCTTTAGCTCAGCCCCCGTTAATCACACAGACTAATGGTTGGTATCTACGGATGCAGAAGAAATAGACTAATCCAATGGTCCAACCTACTGCAGCTCAAACACACAATGTTTAAAAGGGGCTAGAAGTCCAAAATGGGCGACTCAACGGGGTTAATGTTACTATGCTCCTCCCTTTTTTCAACAGGAAGCCAAAGGTACTGAAGGTGAAGAGGAGGAGGACAGTGACAGTGATGACGATGATGACGTCAAGGTCACCATTGGTAACATCAAAACTGGTGCACCTTCCTACATGTAAGTGTACTTGCGGATCCCGAGAGACAGTTGCTTTTCCAAAAAACTGTGTTAAGTCAGAGGGTTAAATACAAAGCCTTCAGAAAGTATTCACAGCCCTTGACTTTTTCCTCATTTGTGGTGTTACAGCCTGAATTTAAAATGGATTAAATTTAGATTTTGTGTTACTGGCCTACACTCCATATGTGTCAAAGTGGAATTGATGTCAAAGTGGAATTATGTTTTTAGACATTTTTACAAATTAATACAAATTTAAAGCTGAAATGTCTTGAGTCAATAAGTATTCAACCCCTTTGTTATGGCAAGCCTAAATGAGTTCAGGAGTACATTTTTATATTTAAGGTCCCTCAGTCGAGTAGTGGATTTCAAACACAGATTCAACCACAAAGACCAGGAAGGTTTTCAAATGCCTCGCAAAGAAGGACACCTATTGGTAGATGGGTAAAAAAAGCAGACATAGAATATCCCTTTGAACATGATGAAGTTATTAATTACACTTTGGATGATGTATCAATACACCCAGTCACTACAAAGATACAGGTGTCCTTCTTAATTCAGCTGCCAGAGAGGAAGGAAACCGCTCAGGGATTTCACCATAAGGCCAGTGGTAAGTTTAAAACAGTTTCAGAGTTTAATGGCTGTGACAGGAGAAAACTGAGGATGGATCAACAACATTGTAGTTACTCCACAATACTAACCTAAATGACAGAGTGAAAAGAAGGAGGACTGAACAGAATAAAAAATATTCCATAACATCTGCAATAAGGCACTAAAGTAAAACTGCAAAAAATGTGGCAAAGAAATTAGTGTTATGTCCTGAATACAAAGCATTATGTTTGTGGCAAATCCAACACCACACATCACTGAGCACCACTCTTCATATTTTCAAGCATGGTGGTGGCTGCATCATGTTATGGGTATGCTTGTCATCGGAAAGGACTAGGGAGTTTTTTTTATAAAAAGAAAATGGAATAGAGCTAAGCACAAGCATAATCCTAGAGGAAACCCTGGTTCAGTCTTTTTTCCAACAGACTCTAGGAGACAAATTCACCTTTCACCAGGACAATAACCTAAAACACAAGGCCAAATATAGAGTTGCTTACCAAGATTACATGTAATACTCCTAAGTGGCCTGGTTACAGTTTTGACTTAAATCAACTTTAACATCTCTGGCAAGACATAAAAATGGCTGTCTAGCAATGATCAACAACCAACTTGACAGAGCTTGAAGAATTTTAAAAAGAATAATGTGCAAATATTGTATAATCCAGGTGTGCAAAGCTCTTACAGACTTACCAAGAAAGACCCGCAGCTGTAATCGCTGCTAAAGGTGATTCTAACATGTATTGACTCAGGGAATTGAATACTTACGTAAATTAGATATTTCAGTATTTAATTTTAAATACATTTGCAAAAATGTCAAAAACATGTTTTCACTTTGTTATTTATGGGGTATTGTGTGTAGACAGGTCAGGGTAAAAAAATGATTTAATACATTTTGAAATCAGGCTGTAACACAAGAACATTTGGAATGTCAAGAGGTGTGAATACTTTCTGTGGGGCTGTGTATACTGCTGTAATGAATAATAAAGACAGTATCACACTTGATTTAAAATCTGGGGGACTAATGAAGGCCACAAGATACATTTTAAAGAAATCTTTCTGAATCTCTGCAGGGGAACGGGCATGAACCTGAGCTTGAAACCAGCTCGTGGCTATGCCTCAGCAGCCAGTGAGTGAACTCGTCCTGTTTTGGAGGATTATTTAAGGTGGGCAATAATGGTTTTATTGTATTTGTTGACTAATTCATGATGTTACTGTTTTGCTACAAGTTAAGCTGCAGCCCAAAGGGATAGATATAGAGACACTAGGGGCCTTCAATGGTGCACCAGTTGTGGAGGTGGAAATGGACATCTTTGAGGACAAACCTTGGAGAAAGCCAGGTAAGGGTTTTGCTTACGTATACTGAACTGACCATTTGAATCTTTGAAATAAAATTGCTGCAGATTGCTACAACATCAATTCATTGTTTTGTATGTTATTCTGTCTGTAGGTGCCGACCTCTCAGACTACTTCAACTATGGTTTTAATGAGGAAACGTGGAAGGGATACTGTGAGAGACAGCGCAGACTACAGCTTGGCCTGGAGCCCAGTGCTCCTCTCACTTTTGAAAACAAGATAACAGTGAGTCCTCAAAACATTGATTAATTATACCAACTTATCACACTACTGTAAAACTTTGTGTTTCTCTCCAAACAGTGATGGTTAAGAGTAATTAACCTTTAAGCTAGAATCCTTAAATGATACATTAATAAGGAGCCACTCTGCCTCAGTTTTGGTAAAAAGCTGAGAGATGGGCCTGGAGAAATGTAACCACTCTCAAATTCATAGACAAAGCTACAAAGTTATTATTACAAATTATATTTTAACAATGTTTTCAGGTTATGTAGTATTTGTTTACATTTACATTCTTTACAAACACTGGAGTGAAACAAGCTTATATTTTGGGTTCTGATAGGGTATGACAGCTGAACTAAGCTCATGAGGCATTTATAAATGATATTCTTCAAGGATGAATGGGTATATACAGTGCATTCAGAAAGCATTCATACCCCTTAACTTTTTCCAAATTTTGTTGTGTTACATCCTGAATTTAAAATGAATTCAATTGAGATTGTTTTTGTCATTGGTCTACACACAATACCCCATAATGTCAATGTGGAATTATGTTTTTAGATATTTTTACAAATTAATAAAAAACTAAAAGCTGAAATGTCTTGAGTCAATAAGTATTCAACCCCTTTGTTATGGCTAGCTTAAATAGGTTCAGGAGTAAAAATGTGCTTAATAAGTCACATAATAAGTTGCAGGGACTCACTCTGTGTGCAACAATAGTGTTTAACATGATTTTTGAATGACCACCTCATCTCTGTACCCCACACATACAATTATCTGTAAGGTCCCTTAGTCGAGCAGTGAATTTCAAACACAGATTCAACCACAAAGACCAGGGAGATTTTCCAATGCCTTGTAAAGAAGGGCACCAATTGGTAGATGGGTAAAAATGTAAAAAAGCAGACAGTGAATATCCCTTTGAGCTTAGTTAAGTTATTCAGTACACTTTGGATGGTGTATCAATTCATCCAGTCACTACAAAGATACAGGCGTCCTTCCAAAGAGGAAGGAAGCCGCTCAGGGATTTCACCATGTCAATGATGACTTTAAAACAGTTCCAGAGATTAATGGTTGTGATAGGAGAAAACTGAGATGGATCAACATTGTCATTACTCCACAATACTAACCTAATTGATAGAGTGAAAAAAGAAAGCCTGTACAGACTAAAAATATTCCAAAACATGCAGGCGCTAAAGTAATTCTGCAAAAAAAATGTGACAAAGTAATTCACTTTTTTGTCCTGAATTCAAAGTGTTATGTTTTTGGCAAATCCAATACAACACATTACTGAGTACCACTCTTCATATTTTGACGCATTGTAGTGGCTGCATCATGTTATGGGTATGCTTGTAATCGTTAAGGACTGGCGAGTTTTTCAGGATAAAAAAGAAACGGAATGGAGTTAAGCACAGGCAAATCCTAAAGGAAAACCTGGTTCAGTCTGTTTTCCACCAGACACTGGGTGATGAATTCACCTTTCAGCAGGACAATAACCTAAAACACAAGGACAAATCTACACTGGAGTTCCTACCAAGAACACGGTGAATGTGTCTTAGTGGGCAAGTTACAGTTTTGACTTAAATCTGCTTGAAAATCTATGGTCAAGTCTTAATGGTTTTCAGCAATGATCAACAACATTGAAGAATTTTGAAATTTTGAAAATAATAATTGGCAAATATTACACAATCCAGGTGTGCAAAGCTCTTCGAGACTTATCCAGAAAGACTCACAGTGTGTAATCACTGCAAAAGGTGATTCTAACATGTTTCTAACACTCAGGGGTGTGAATACTTATGTAAATAAGATATTTCTGTATTTCATTTTCAATAAATGTGCAAACATTTCTAAAAGCATGTTTTAACCTTTTCATTATGAGATATTGTGTGTAGATGGGTGAGAAAAAAATAATATTTCATTAATTTTGAATTCAAACTGTAACAAACACAACAAATGTGGAATAAGTCAAGGGGTATGTATACTTTCTAAAGGCACTGTATCTGTAACGATTGGCGTCGGGTGATGAGGAAGCGGACCAAAACGCAGCTGGGAGCGAACACATGTTTATTCTTACAGACTGAAATAACACGGTCAAAACAGAGAATAAAACGTATCGTTACTGCTCAAAGACCAGGAGACAACAACCCACAAACATCGTGGGGGGAAAGGAACTTAAATATGATTCCCCAATCAGAGGCAACTAGCGACAGCTGTCTCTGATTGGGAATCGACAGAACCCAACATAGAAATACGCCCCAAAGCAAGGCTATACCAAAAACATAGAAAATAAACTATAGAAATGCCACACCCTGACCAAAATAGAAGAGTTCACCTGGTCAGGGCGTGACAGTATCATTAATTTATAAGTAAAACAATGTATGTAGCAATTAAGGATTCTAGCTTTAGTCATCAAGAAAGACAGGAAATGTAATTATGTGAACTGAAATAAAATAGACTGGCCCAGCCAAGGAAAAGCTGCTGTTTCCTGTGTCAGATTTCTCATCCCACACTTAAATAAAGACCAGACCCCACTGTATTTGGCCCCAAGTCCAATAATACATTAATAATTCCATTGCTATAATATTACTAACGTTAATATAAAATAATAGTCTATCTTATTTCTAAATATGATACAGTACTAACATAGATTTGATTATATTAACAGTGATATTTTGTGGGTGGGAAATAATTGGATCATTGTTTTATTTTTGAGGTTCAGCAGGGAAGGGCAACCACTTTAGAAAAGGACTCAGAACCGTCTTCCATCAAGCCTGATTACAAGCCAGACTTTCTCCCTGCTTCAGTCCTGGCCCTCGCCGCCAACAGACTGAAGGCAGGACCCCCACCTAACAGGTAAACATGTAAGAGGGGTTCAGACTGTTAAACAGCCATCACTAACAGAGAGAGGCTGCTGCCTACATACAGACTTGAAATAATTTGCCACTTTAATAAATGGATCACTAGTCATTTTAATAATGGCACTTTAATAATGTTTACATATCTTGCATTACTCATCTCATATTTATATATTGTATGTTATACCATCTATTGCATCTTGCCTATGCCGCTCTGTCATTGCTCATCCATATATTTCTATGTAAACTCAGCAAAAAAAGAAACGTCCCTTTTTCAGGACCCTATCTTTCAAAGATAATTCGTAAAAATCCAAATAACTTTACAGATCTTCATTGTAAAGGGTTTAAACACTGTTTCCCATGCTTGTTCAATGAACCATAAACAATTAATGAATATGCACCTGTGGAACAGTCGTTAAGACACTAACAGCTTACAGACGGTAGGAAATTAAGGTCACAGTTATGAAAACTTAGGACACTAAAGAGGCATTTCTACTGACTGAAAAACACCAAAAGAAAGATACCCAAAGTCCCTGCTCATCCGCGTGAACGTGCCTTAAGCATGCTGCAAGGAGGCATGAGGACTGCAGATGTGGCCAGGGCAATAAATTGCAATGTCCATACTATGAGACGCCTAAGACAGCGCTACAGGGAGACAGGACGGACAGCTGATCGTCCTCGCAGTGGCAGACCACGTGTAACAACACCTGCACAGGATCGGTACATCCGAACATCACACCTGCGGGACAGGTACAGGATGGCAACAACAACTGCCTGAGTTACACCAGGAACGCACAATCCCTCCATCAGTGCTCAGACTGTCCGCAATAGGCTGAGAGAGGCTGGACTGAGGGCTTGTAGGCCTGTTGTAAGACAGGTCCTCACCAGACATCACTGGCAACAACGTTGCCTATGGGCACAAACCCACCGTCGCTGGACCAGACAGGACTAGCAAAAAGTGCTCTTCACTGACGAGTCGCGTTTTTGTCTCACCAGTGGTGATGGTCGGATTTGTGTTTATCGTCGAAGGAATGAGCGTTACACCGAGGCCTGTACTCTGGAGCGGGATCTATTTGGAGGTGGAGGGTCCGTCATGGTCTGGGGCGGTGTGTCACAGCATCATCGGACTGAGCTTGTTGTCATTGCAGGCAATCTCAACGCTGTGCGTTACAGGGAAGACATCCTCCTCCCTTATGTGGTACCCTTCCTGCAGGCTCATCCTGACATGACCCTCCAGCATGACAATGCCACCAGCCATACTGCTTGTTCTCTGCGTGATTTCCTGCAAGACAGGAATGTCAGTGTTCTGCCATGGGCAGCGAAGAGCCCGGATCTCAATCCCATTGAGCACGTCTGGGACCTGTTGGATCGGAGGGTGAGGGTTAGGGCCATTCCCCCCAGAAATGTCCTGGAACTTGCAGGTGCCTTGGTGGAAGAGTGGGGTAACATCTCACAGCAAGAACTGGTAAATCTGGTGCAGTCCACGAGGAGGAGATGCACTGCAGTACTTAATGCAGCTGGTGGCCACACCAGATACTGACTGTTACTTTTGATTTTGACCCCCCCTTTGTTCAGGGACACATTATTCCATTTCTGTTAGTCACATGTCTGTGGAATTTGTTCAGTTTATGTCTCAGTGGTTGAATCTTGTTATGTTCATACAAATATTTACACATGTTAAGTTTGCTGAAAATAAATGCAGTTGAGAGTGAGAGGACATTTCTTTTTTTTGCTGAGTTTATGTATTCCATTCATTTACTTAGATTTGTGTGTATTATGTGGTTGATGTGGAATTGTTAAATTACATGTTAGATATTGCTGCACTGTCGGAACTAGAAACACAAGCATTCCGCTACCATCGCAATAACATCTGCTAACCATGTGTATGTGACCAATAACATTTGATTTTATTTGAAGAAAACCTGTGAATAAAGTTATGCTTAAATATGGAAGTAATAACCTCTACCTGTTCAAGCATCACACCAACTCAGTCTTGTCTCCCACAATATTCCAATGTTCCAGCTTAACAGTACAGTGGGGGGAAAAAGTATTTGATCCCCTGCTGATTTTGTACGTTTGCCCACTTACAAATAAATGATCAGTCTATCATTTTAATAGTAGGTTTATTTGAACAGTGAGAGACAGAATAACAACAAAAAAATCAAGAAAAACGCATGTCAAAAATGTTATAAAATGATTTGCATTTTAATGAGGGAAATAAGTATTTGACCCCTCTGCAAAACATGACTTAGTACTTGGTGGCAAAACCCTTGTTGGCAATCACAGAGGTCGGACGTTTCTTGTAGTTGGCCACCAGGTTTGCACACATCTCAGGAGGGATTTTGTCCCACTCCTCTTTGCAGATCTTCTCCAAGTTATTAAGGTTTCGAGGCTGACGTTTGGCAACTCGAACCTTCATCTCCCTCCACAGATTTTCTATGGGATTAAGGTCTGGAGACTGGCTAGGCCACTCCAGGACCTTAATGTGCTTCTTCTTGAGCCACTCCTTTGTTGCCTTGGCCGTGTGTTTTGGGTCATTGTCATGCTGGAATACCCATCCACGACCCATTTTCAATGCCCTGGCTGAGGGAAGGAGGTTCTCACCCAAGATGTGAGGGTACATGGCCCCGTCCATCGTCCTTTTGATGCGGTGAAGTTGTCCTGTCCCCTTAGCAGAAAAACACCCCCAAAGCATAATGTTTCCACCTCCATGTTTGACGGTGGAGATGGTGTTCTTGGGGTCATAGGCAGCATTCCTCCTCCTCCAAACACAGCGAGTTGAGTTGATGTCAAAGAGCTCCATTTTGGTCTCATCTGACCACAACACTTTCACCAGTTGTCCTCTGAGTCATTCAGATGTTCATTGGCAAACTTCAGACGGGCATGTATATGTATTCTTGAGCAGGGGGACATTGCGGGCGCTGCAGGATTTCGGTCCTTCACGGCGTAGTGTGTTACCAATTGTTTTCTTGGTGACTATGGTCCCAGCTGCCTTGAGATCATTGACAAGATCCTCCCGTGTAGTTCTGGGCTGATTCCTCATCGTTCTCATGATCATTGCAACTCCACGAGGTGAGATCTTGCATGGAGCCCCAGGCCTGGGGATATTGACAGTTCTTTTGTGTTTCTTCCATTTGCGAATAATCGCACCAAATGTTGTCACCTTCTCACCAAGCTGCTTGGCGATGGTCTTGTAGCCCATTCCAGCCTTGTGTAGGTCTACAATCTTGTCCCTGACATCCTTGGAGAGCTCTTTGGTCTTGGCTATGGTGGAGTGTTTGGAATCTGATTGATTGATTGCTTCTGTGGACAGGTGTCTTTTTTACAGGTAACAAGCTGCGGTTAGGAGCACTCCCTTTAAGAGTGTGCTCCTAATCTCAGCTCGTTACCTGTGTAAAAGACACCTGGGAGCCAGAAATCTTTCTGATTGAGAGGGGGTCAAATACTTATTTCCCTCATTAAAATGCAAATCAATTTATAACATTTCTGACATGCGTTTTTCTGGATATTTTTGTTGTTATTCTGTCTCTCACTGTTCAAATAAACCTACCATTAACATTATAGACTGATCCTTTCTTTGTCAATGGGCAAACGTACAAAATCAGCAGGGGATCAAATACTTTTTTCCCTCACTGTATGTATACAACGTCAGTTTAGCATAGAGGAAAGGGCGGAGTTGGGACATTCGGCTTTCTTACGTCACTGCCTTATCCGCTTTTTGCGTTATCAGCTTGTTGCCCTACCATAAACATTCCCTGACACAAAATAGTAGCTAGCAAGATGGAGATCACAGGGGTTATTTTTAATGAGTGCATTTCGCAAGTGGCTAGTTTGCATCAACCACCTTCACTAAAACCACTGCAAAGGTTTTGCCTGCAAACTTTGGTTTCGAATCGTGACATTCTGGCATATCTGCCTCGTGATTTATTGGCTTTAAAACATTTTTTTGTCTCAATCATTAATCCCAGACCAAGTGCTGTTGCTGCCCTTGGTCCGGGATCTCCGAGACTAACTCAGATCTTGTACAACATTTTCCTCAAAAGAACTGGATTGTAAATAGATACGCTTGTTAAATACTTATTTTACACTTGGTAGAGAAAGCATGTGAAGCATAAATGGCTCCTGCCTGCAGTGAGAGAGAGTACAGATGTCTGTCATCTTTTTCTGTAGGAAATTGGGTGGAACTATTGATGTGATTGGTGGACAGACAGGAGCCATTCGCCGGGTTGAAGGCCGAAGGAGGGAAATGCAGGAACAGAATCCGATCCAGGTTAATCTGTTCACACATTCAGTGATTTTATTTGATGAAGTCAAAGATGACTGCAGGCTAAGGAGTGTAAGACACACACCTACACCTATTGTTCTGCATCATTCAATGTTCTCAACAACTCTGCAGGTGCTCGGAGACCATGGTAACAAGGTACAACCCTTGGTTCCACCATCAGGACCTCCCCCTCCTCTTCCTCTTCCAATGGGTATGCCCCCACCACACTTCCTGCATCCTCCTCCACCAGTATCTGGTATGCCCCCACCTCTTCACCCCCCAGGTAAGGTATCATCCTTTATCCAGACCATGAATGAAAGCATACCAAATGCATAGTCTTGTGATTATGATAAGGAGAGCCATGAGGAATTATAACATAATGTTATAATACCTTTACATGTTTGGTCTCATTCTCAGGTATACCCCCACCTTCCATTACAGGTAAGTTTTTATAGCTGGACCACAAAACTCTGTGTAGTCCTTAGTTTCTCAGAGGATGCAAGAGAAATGCATTTTCATTGTAGTATGATAATATTATGCAACATGCTTTGAAATGGCTGTAAACATACATAACCATTAATCTAGAAATGTCATCTGAATGTGTATGCTACATAGTTATACTCAAGATCAAATATTTGTTGTTGGTGATGATTACATACTGCTTTTCCCCTAGGCCTGTTCCCACCTCCCCTTGCTCCTCCCCCTACCTTGATGATGCCACCTGTGGATAGGTATGTGAGAGTCAATAGACTAATTAAAATGTACTAATGCATTAATAAAGCAATACGTTCAGACGCTGCTCTAAAGCCACGCCCAACTCCAAAATGTCTGCAAACCGGTTTGATGGGCCACACTTTTGATGATAGGACAGGTACCTCTTCTGTGCTATTGACCATAGCCACAGGAAGTAGGGATGCTGAGGGTGCTGCGGTACCCCCTGAAATGTTCTTTCTCTCACAAAAGTAGTGCACTGGGCATTTAATAGTCCTGTATTAGCATACCAATATAGCAGTCTGTAGCGCATGCTAAAAAATCTATCTGAAACAATTCGCAGCACCCCCACCCCCAAACATCTTCCTGCATTTCTGCTATGGACTGCAGTGGGCCGTCAGACTCAGAGAACTTCTGTTTCATAAGCAGTACCAGTCAGAGCCTCTCTTTACTCTTCCGCGTTTGTGTGAATGTTTAAGTGATGGTCTTAATCCTGACAATTTGTCCCTCCCTGAATTACAGCAGTAGAGCCCCTCTTCCTTTTGGATACAATAGTGGAGGTATGTATCGTGGTTACCTGGCAGGTTCAAAATACAATTGTCATGCCTTATTCTCCACACATCAAATAACTTCCCCTTGTATTGCAGTTAATGCAGTGTATTTTCTTTCAGAGTCAAGCTTCATTAGCTACCCTCCAGTCTCATCATCACACATGCCTTGGGGCTCTGTGCTGGAGAAGGGGGGGGAAGACAGAGGACGAGGGCATTGGGAGTACCAAGGAAGTCATAGAGAAAGAGACAGAGAGAGGGATCAAGAGAGAGATCATACTCCAACCACCAGCGAATATAAGTGCGTAAACAAAGAAAAAACATGTTAAACAGTGTGGCTACAGATCCATTTGCTTATGTTTTGTGGTGAAATTGAACCTTTTGCATGCCTTAACTTTCTCTCATCTGTCCTGATATCTGGCCTAGTGAGGATGACCGTTACCACTACTACAGCCATGATCGAGAGAGTGAGCGAGAATTTGAGCACAGTTACCTTCATGTTCACGACAGCAGCGGTGGGCGTAGCAGGGAGAGGGAGGAGCATCAGCGAGACAGACGCCATCGTGACAAGGAGGAGAGTGGTAAACACAAGTCTTCCAAACGGTGAGGGAAAGTTAGTATTGTCAGATTTGAGAAAAAGGAAAATGCAGTAGGACAGACAATTTGTGGTTTATTGCAAATATATTGTGCACACTGGTTAGGTTTTACTTTACTGGCCTACATTTATGAAATTGATGAACATAAGCTCAATTGATAAGCTTGTGGTTCTTTTTAACTAACAATGTGTGGTTACTCACTTTAAGACTTAATATAAACGCTTACAAAAAATGTTAACAGAATTATATTATATTATTAATTTCCTTACAGCAAGCAGCATGATGATGAGGGGGAGGGGCATCGCAGACACAAGCACAAGAAAAGCAAACGCAGCAAAGAGGACAAGGATGTCCCAGAGGATATGGTGGGGCGTGGGGAAGAGCACAAGGACTGAAAAAAGCAGAACATTGCGGCTCCATGGCTAGTTCTTAATCTTTGTAAAAAGAAAATGACCATGGCTAGACAATTTTGATTTCTTGTAAGGAAAAATTGAATATGAAATGTCCATTTCAAGTGAAGTGATTGGAATCAAAAGAAAGAGATTCCAATCTAATGGCTTCTTAAGTTGTTTCAATGGTGTGTAGCCTAAAATACAAATGTTATCATACTAGAATGATGATTTTTACTCATGCATTGATCATGGACATTCTCAACTGCATCATTACATTGTCCAGATTCATAATTGTCACTGTTAGGACAGGCCCCATCTTGCTTTGTCATATTGTAAATATATAGAATGTCATTTCTTTGCCAGAAGCCATTTCAAACACTGTGTTGATACCACTTTTTCTATAAACAATATTAATTGATACAGATATGTCATCATGTAGATTAGATTCAAACTATAAAAATGTGTCCTATCTTCTGACATTCTGGCACAGAGTAGCAAGGTATAATATAATACTGTATACTGTCGCCTCTCTTTACATTAAACTAAATCCTGACCTGGGCTTTACTATTTTTTTGTAATCTGTGACCAACGACCACTTAAACTATGCGTAGCGTAGTTTGTAATCACAGCAGGGTTTGAGGCCTTGTTTTATTGCATGGATTTTTCCCACAATTCACCCAATAATAATGCAGCAAATTCAAATTTTGGCAATGTCCAACAATTTCATGTAAAGTAGTGGTGATGAACCATCAGGTCATGGTACTGTAGACTTCTCATTTGACATTTGTTACATTTTGAAGGGTGCTATGACAATGTTGACTAGGCATATTCAAATAGATTTCATGGGGTTTATATTATAATAGGAAATCATGTTGCATTTTATTTGCAATGTTTAAAATGCCTGTGCCCCTTCTGAATAAACCCCTTATTACAAAGGCATTCCCTGTAGCTCAGTTGGTAGAGCATGGTGTTTGCAACACCAGGGTTGTGGGTTCGATTCCCACGGGGGGCCAGCACAGAAAAATAATGTATGAAATGAAATGTATGCATTCACTACTGTAAGTCGCTCTGGATAAGGGCGTCTGCTAAATGACTAAAAATGTAAATGTAAAAATGCATTCGGGGAGGTAGAAGTTGCACCTTCCACTGATACAGGGTCAGATATATTTTAGGTCCCATTGATTGTTGAGATTAAGGATGGGTATGACGATCTAATCCTGGATCTGGGTTGTCACAAATTACCACAGCCACAAAATCGTAAAAATTCATGAAAACAAAATGTTCCTTTTTTTCTCTTCAGTTAAGGTCAGGGTTAGGCATAAGGTTAGCTGTTTGGTTAGGTTTAAATCAGATTTTAAGAAGATAAATTGTAGACATAATTATGATTTTGTTCTTGTGGTAACTAGTGACGACCCTAAATCTGTGATTGCGGATAATTTCTCCCCTGCGCCTGTCGTCAGATGACAATGGAATATGAGTTCCCGCTGTGTCTCGCGATCTGCTGAATTCATAAAATTCCTACGCGTCTATAAAATCGGCCATTTCGTGGTAGGCCATCCGCTGTTGCAGGGCAAGTGTTCTTCTGTCTGCTAGTCAATTTATAACATCGCACAATGAATGAGACCGCAGTTTCATTTGCCAAGGATTTCTTGGCTGGTGGCATCTCCGCTGCCATCTCCAAAACGGCGGTTGCTCCCATCGAGAGAGTCAAGCTTCTCCTTCAGGTAGCTATTGGTCCATGACTAGCTAAAGTTATGCCGCCTCTGCTGCATGGCAAGCATCAGCTAGCTAATTTAGCTGTTATCACTGGCTAGAGAAATGCACGCTGCTTATCACCCTTGCGGCAACTTATATTTCGCTAGCCATGTATTTTCAATGTCTTAAGACTGTTATATTGATTTGATATGTTTAATAAACGCAGGATGGTTATCTAGCATCTTCTGCTGGTTGCCATAATTCGAGGTCATGAGATGTTTCAAATGACCTACACGCTAGCCGGCTGGCTAACGCAGTCAGTCATTAGCACAGGTTGGCTAGCTCGGCCATACAATGCTAACGTTAACTAGCTAACAAAGCCAGGGCCAGTCTATGACATTGGGCAATTCCTCTTTCTGGATGGCACCTGATTTATAGCTAGCTACACAACTCATTTACATGTAACAATTTAGTTACGTTACTCGACTAACTAGCTTGATTTCGTAGTAAATCATACCAGTAAAATATACATTATCACGAATTGAACAATCGAGCAGTTGGGTAGGTACTGCAGCCACAGTGGTAGAAGTGAGGTTAAACTAGGTACCTGGCTGGCTTTGAAAGTCTGCATGGTAATTGACCGGCAAACAGTAACCAAGTGTTGGTCTGTCTTGTTCAATTAAATAGTTGATGCAAATCGTTAGCAACCAGAAAGACCGGATTTAAGCAGGTGGCAAGGTCGAGACGAGCAGCGCTCAGGGATGACTGCAGGGCAGAAAACGTCACTTTACCAGCATGCATTTAAAGGTTTATATATTTTATCATATAGGTGTAATTCAAGTGTTCTCCTATTCTTAACAGGTCCAACATGCCAGCAAGCAGATCAGCAAAGAAATGCAGTACAAGGGTATCATAGATTGTGTTACCCGCATTCCAAAGGAGCAGGGCTTCCTTGCCTTCTGGAGAGGTAACCTGGCTAATGTCATCAGATACTTCCCCACCCAGGCCCTCAACTTTGCTTTCAAAGACAAGTACAAGAGTGTCTTCCTTGACGGTGTAGACAAGCGAAAGCAGTTCTGGAGGTACTTCGCTGGCAACCTGGCCTCTGGTGGTGCTGCAGGAGCCACCTCCCTTTGCTTTGTCTACCCTCTTGATTTCGCCAGAACCCGTCTGGGAGCTGATGTTGGAAAGGCTGGTGCGAGGGAGTACAACGGTCTGGCAGATTGCTTGGCGAAGACGTTCAGGTCTGACGGTATGAGGGGTCTGTACCAGGGCTTCGCAGTGTCTGTCCAGGGCATCATCATCTACAGAGCTTCATACTTTGGAATTTATGACACAGCTAAAGGTATAGACTTTAACACTGATAACATCTTTTCACAGAAAGTTGTTGGTTTGTGCGATATGCATATGTAATATAATGTGTGGTATGTAACAGGTATGCTGCCAGACTCCAAGAACACTTCCATCTTAGTGAGCTGGGCAATCGCTCAGTCTGTAACTGCTGTGGCCGGCCTGACCTCCTATCCCTTCGACACTGTCCGTCGTCGTATGATGATGCAGTCTGGACGTAAAGGAGGTGAGTTTTCCTCGTCACCCAAACCGTCCAGTGTTGCCATGTTTAAATGGTTAGGGAGAAATTGTACATCTGGAAGACTAGTAGAAACATGCAATTCCAAATACAACTAAATTGGCATTATGTCCTAACTTGCATCAACTTTTTTTCTCCAGCTGATATCATGTACTCTGGTACCATTGACTGCTGGAAGAAGATCGCTCGTGATGAGGGTGGCAAGGCCTTCTTCAAGGGAGCCTGGTCCAATGTTCTCAGAGGCATGGGTGGTGCCTTTGTGCTGGTCTTGTACGATGAGCTAAAGAAAGTCCTTTAAATTATTGTTTTTTTAACATCACTGTTGAATTTACATTAAATGGCTAAATGTAACAACTTTCCACTCCTATGGATCCTGCATTCTGCCTTATTTATGTGAACCAGCTAGTGGTCTGCTACTAGTTGAGGGTGGCGGCTGTAAGTTGTGCATTTTATCTTTCAAACGTTCCATTCTCATTTACCAATGTCATTCCTGTATAAGAAACCTCAAATACTACTCCTGTCCTCCAGCGGGTATGTTTCTAACCACCACTTGAATAAATTCATTATAATGGACAAACCTACAATGGAATGATGTCAGTGGTGTTTTTGTTTTAATGCCTGGGTTTTAGATTGTGTGAAATGTGCACTGATTGGATAATCAAATGAATGATGTGGATTACACCACTTACAGCTATAGTTGTGTGCTTATCAACTACTTAGCCTTATCGCCTACTTAGCCTCTGACTTAAGGCTATGGTTATAGTCTACTACAATTTAAATGAAATGACTTTACCAGCGTTGTAGCATGTAATACACTGTTACAGGATGTTTTCAGCAGATGGAATGTGAAGATTTGTAAACTGAACCTTTTGCATGAATTTGCACTACCTGGTTTAACTGGTCTGTTGCCCTACGCATAGTCAGTCATATTTGGTTGAGTTACGGTGTAATGATCCAAGAAGTGAAATATAGTAGCTGACAAGTGTGGACAGGCTTAACATACTATTTAGTTTGTGCCAATGGTGTCCGGTGCCTTGTTGGCTAGTCTTGCTATAGGCATGTTATATGATCCCAGCACACTCCATTTTTGGCTTGTGACAGCACAGTTCTCATTTCTACAGTTGTAGTTTAACTCCTGTCCACAATTTGTTGTACTTTACTCCATTAGAACTGAAGGAGTCTGGTGGGAAATCTGATATAGTTGCCTTACATATGGTAGGCAAAGTGCCCTCTAGTGTAAAAACTCATTGTCCAGCTTCCCCCATTTAGACCTGGTTCTATGCTCACATTTTTACATGGGTGTAGACTAAAAGACATTGGGAAGATTGTGTGTAGATGGATCTGGACAGTAAGGTATTTAAATAATGTGCCTTCAAACAAATTGACAAGTGCCACCATTGACTTGTTAATCTGTTTGGGAAGGTTAAAATAAATAGCATACAAGGTGGAACCATGAAATCTGGTCACAATGCGGACAGAAATTTCATTTTAATACAGTGTGTAGACATATTTCTGACAATCTAAGCACAATCAGAATATGGACAATATCAGGACACACGTTAGCAAGTATAAATGAGGTTATAGTGACGTAAAATAATTAAAATGGATTTTAGTCCCCAATTGAATGAAGACAAAGCAAATGTATCACAAATGGCTGCATGATACTGCACCTCTAATCAGTAAAACGTTTCTATGGAAAGTACTTTTTTCTAATACAATATATATTAATTATGCAATCAAAATATT
Organism: Salmo trutta; assembly: GCF_901001165.1. NCBI lineage: Eukaryota > Metazoa > Chordata > Actinopteri > Salmoniformes > Salmonidae > Salmo > Salmo trutta. Next base: position 81,989,674 of record NC_042968.1, on the reverse strand, counting down.
TTTCCTAATGAAAGCGGGTGATGCAAGCTGCTTCGGTAGAATCAAAATGGAATGGAACTATCTTGGGAGCATCTGTGACACCAGCATACATGGGGCAAGGAGCAGCAGAAATCCGTTACTGGCCATCCCTGGATTTCCACCTGTAGCCAGACCAATGCCCTCTGATCCTGAGACACAAGATACAGTAGAAAGAGGTCAGCACAGACCCCTGAAAGAGAAAGTGAAATGGATCATAATCTAATTTACTGTAGTACATTCACACCCACCTTTGATCAAAGTTCCTGACCTGATATTCAACCAGTAGACGGTGCGCTGTTGGGCTACAGTGGCCCTGAAAAAAAAAGTGCAATGCAGATTAATGAAAGCTTGCATGTCAATATGCTGTGTGAGAGAAACAGATTATTTTTTTTGCTGACTTTTGACTTAAATTGGCATATAATTTAATGGTAAATGTACCTTTATTCTTTGAATTCTTATAATACATGACACTAGTTAACATTGTCATATCATTTGTGTAATACGTGCGGAGCAAAACGGATCATCTAGTTTTATAGACTCACAAAGGGTTCAAGATTAGATTTAGGGCTCTATTCAATCTGGATCGCTGAAGCCTAAGGATTGCGCACTGGAAATGTAAAGATTATTCCCGATTGAGCAGACATATGCAGTCTTTACCGTAAATGCAGTCTCCGCTAACGCCTGAACATTGCTTTTAACATTTCCTCTGGAGGTAGTGGTCGAGATTTAGCAAATACGCAAGTTTACATTTGAGTAATGTGTGTAGCCAATGGTATTTTTACGAAAAGTGTAGTAAGGGTGATGAGGCTCTAAACTTAATGTAACGCTGAACTTCAGCTATACAGGTTGAATAGAGCCCTTGGTGTTATGTTCTTACATGAAGTAGATAGTGTTGGTGTTGTTGGGTGGTATCCAGGTAAACACAGTAGTGTTGTCTTTCAAGTTCGTATTGGCATGGGTGATGGCACCTTCTTTATTTCCTGAGCACTTGGAGACACAATCATTTTTGTCAATCTCTTTCTAGAATGTTTAGTTTACTTGTGGAATTTTCACCCCAATTAGGTTATACATGGGAAGCTATTAACTTACCTGCAGGAATTTGGTATCTGGAGGAGGAAGTTGCCAACTCCCTAAAGCATTAGTGCTAGTGCTGGCTGCCGATCGGGCCTCCAGAAGCACGCCTCTATAGTTTGTTCCAGTTATGGTCACTTATGGGGAAATACACCAACAAACAGTACAGAGTGATACAAATGTGCTATTGCGTTCCCCTTCATCTGCAGAAATGTGGTATCTTGAATCAATGTTAAGGCATGATAACAGAAAATGTAAGAAGCCTCAGACACACTGTCTTACTTAAAAGTGCCTAGTTGTGACCATTGTCACTGGCCTGCCTTATCCCTTCCACTATGAATTAAGAACTGTAATTTTTAAGACCACACATTTTTCTAATTTGTGAACTATTTGTTAGGGTTATTTTATAACGTCAGCAGACAAGTGTTACTGGTCCGATCAAATTAGAAATCACATCTAGTTCCTTGGGCATGTCCAAAGCTGTAAGGTGTAGGTAGGATGTCCAACATCTTACCTGTAATGGGCTGGCCAGTCTGAAGGGTCCTGGTGCTGGTGAGGATGGTGTAGGGTGCTGGGGTGGGCTGTGGCAGCACCCCAGTGTGGCGAGGAACCATGTCATCACAGGCGGAAGTGGGTGCACCGTTGGGAAAGCCAAAGCAGGGAGAGATCCCTTGTAGAAGGACCAGACCAAACATCAACAGCTCCATCAGGTCAAGTCAAAGTAATCCAGCACAGCAGCACTACATACAGAGGGCAGGTGGGGGAAGAGTGAAATGGGAGCCTTGAATCAAGAGATGGTCTTTTGAAGCAAATTACTGCTGAGTCACTCATGCACATGACTGTGCACTAACAGGGGTGAACCCTTGACATGCGCAAGAGCAACAGTCCCCATATTCTATCCCCCCCAAAAAAGGTTTATTTTCTTCTCTTTTCATGGCAAGACAAAGCAACTCTTTCTTCTCCACACACTGCTGTGAAAAATGAAAATTTCTCACCAGACTCGTGCACCAACAGGGGTGTCAGGTGAACCCTTGACCACATGCAAGAGCAACAGTTGCCCATTCTATTTCCCCAAAAACATGTTTCTCTTTTCATGGTAAAACAAAGCAACTTTTTCTTCTCCACATACAGCCATGAAAAATAACAATTATGCTCACCAGACTCTTGGCTTGATGTCAAATTCTCTGAACTGCAATAGAAAGTTATTGTGCAATGTGACCAAGTAAACTATGTTAAATCTCCTAGTCATGTCATCAACAGCAAGCTTTTACACCATGAGTGATAATCTATGGATTACTGACCATTGCTCTGGATGAGTCAAAAAAATATTTTGCTACTAGTGGAATATCTCTCAAGAATCAACCTTTTCCAGCAAATGCACTCCATGTAGCAAAATGTTATAAACATAATGGTAAAAGAAAACAGCACCTCATACAGAATAGTCCTGAAAGGGCCAGACAGAGAGATTTATTAGGTTTCATTTGTCTTTTATTAAGCACTTTAAACCAACAAAACAATTTCATAAAAATATGTTTTCCTATGAAAGTTTACTTTAATATCCTCCGTTTGAACACCTGTTTTTTGTTGATATCTCAGTTTCACAATATTTCATGACATCATAGCCTCATTTCAAGGTTTTATTTATAAAAAAGCAAAAAACAAAACAATCAGGAGTGAACAACTCCCCAAGAACCATCAGATCAACTGGCTTTCCTTACAGTGGCAGGTATGGTAATTAGTCAGAATTGCCCAGAAAGCGCACAGCTTGGTTCCCCTCATCGGATTCAACCACTAAAATAGACATAATCAGTAGACACAGAACCCTCTAGTCAAATTCAACCGGACGGCTTGATTCAATCTGTAGCATGATTGACATTTAAAAGGCAACGTGTCTGCGTTCACAGAGACGGCATATACGATAAATGCTGTATGTCAGCTCAATTGGAAATTAACTTGACATTTCAAATCGCACTATAGCGCTGAACTTCAGCGATACGGATTGAATCAAACCCCTAACCAAATGAGTTCTTATCAACAGTCTCAGACATTTCAGCGATGACAACCAGTAGGACCATCAGTTTTTTTTGCGTTTGTGTTTCTTCTTTTGCTGCGAGCGTCTTTTCTTCTGAGGGCCTTGGTCTGACTCCAGGTTAATACTGGTACCTGTGACTGCCTGTCTGTTGTTCTTTATTAAGTCCTCCCGAGCAATTGGCTCAATGATGGCACCTAACTGGGTGACGACCTTTGGCGCTGTGATCTTCTGCACTGCGTTTTGGGTGTTCCAGGTGCGGCCAACAGGAGAACGGATGGTGCGCTCGAACTGTGTGGGGTTCTCAAATGGGAACGGTAACTGACACACCTGCAAGAGATGAAGAAAAAGTTAATACAGAACTCATTGTCATACTTTTTTTGGGGGGGGGGGGGGGGAGAACATCCTCATCTGACGTCGTCATATCTTTGTAGTAAATAGTACGCGAGCTAGGTCACCTGGTGTGCAGCAATGGAGGAATCCCGCTTCTCTGCGATTATGATGTTAGGGAGCTTTTGGTCTTGTCTTGGTGGAGGTGGAGCAACTTTTACCCGGAATCTTAAGTCGACGAAAACGCAAACCACGTTAGGGGGACAAACTCAAAAATACCTTCACTAAGCCTGCATGATACTACTTGGAGCAGTTTGTCAAAAGACCACAATTCAATACCTTTGCCATCTACTTACCTCTTGCGTTTGCTACGAGAAGGTTGGAGACCGAGGCCCCCCCACTCTCCCCATCCAGGCAATGTCAGGTCAATAACCTTTGGCCTTCCTGCCTCCTCCTGTTTCCTTTTGTCCTTCAGGAAGTCGGAGACAACATCATCCCCTGCAAATGCCTCTTTAATGATGACCCTCTGTTCCTCCTTGTCCTGAGACAGCAATACATGACAGAAAAGGCAGAGTTTAATTTCCCAGGTAACAGCATAGGATACATAAAGATCTTTTTGCAGGAAGGTGAGCTGATTGGTGCATTGAAGTCTCCTGCAGATCGGAGGGCGCTCGTTTCAGATGCGCCTTGAAAAATACATGTATTGGTCTTTGAACTGTGTCCCTTACCTCAACATCCTCGACAGTTGTTGGAGCCAATGTCATTTCGATGACCTTTGCTTCCTTGGTCAGAACCTCATTGGGATCAATCATTTTCTTTCTCTTTCTCTTTTTGTCTGCCTGTTGAGTTGCAGACTGAGTGTCTGTTTCGTCTGTGCCCGGAGTCTGGGTGGTCAGAAGTGCTGTGTCACTGGCAGAGATGTCCTGACTGAGCAGCTCCACATCCTCCAGGGTCCTAACCCGCACCAGGCCCTCCTCCAGCAGGGCAGGGCTCTCCCCCTGGCCTACACCTGGGCCTGCCTTGGGCTGGTCAGCTGGAGGCTCCATGTGGTTCTTCACTAGCCCATGGAACAGGCTGGTGAACTTTGAGAGCCCAGCCTCATCAGAGATCTCTACAGCCTCTTCGTCATCTGAAATCTCTACAGCCTCTTCGTCATCGTCAGAGAACTCTAAAATCTCAGCTTTCTTCCCATCTGGAGTTTGAATGGAAAAGGAGTTGTACTTTGTGAGAGACAACACAAACACAAAACTGGGAACTTGTCCCACTGACATTTCACTCCTGATCATGATAGAGTGAAACTAATCTGCAAAGACCTGATGCTACATTGTGACACACTATATCAATCACTTGACCTTACCGTCATGCTCCTCCATAGACATAGGTGCAACCTCAACATCTTCAGTTTGACGCAATTTCCGCCTCTCCTCAAACCCTCTTAAAAGTGATTCTTCTTCAGTTTCCTCCATCTGCTCCTCATCCTCCTCTTGGTCGTCCCGTCCTTCCCCTGGTTTTCCCACTTCTCTGGGCCAAACAGGAGGATCTAAACGGTTGCTTTCCTCCTGCACCATAGACTCTGTAGAAAGCTTGCCTCTCATCCATGGATTCACCTGGTCTAGTATGGGCTCTACGTCATTCACAAAGTCTGGCAAGGTCTCTGCTGACTCCTCTTCATCCTCCTCGTCTTCGTCAGCAGGGATTACCAACTTCTGGGTCAGATCTTTGTTCACTTCCAGCTGTTTCTGCATGGCTTTGCGAGCCTGGGGACCAAGAGAAAGCAAATGAGTCTCCAATTTATTTCAGTCTCATGACACATGCCTATGGCGATATATTTTTAACATTTTGATAGAAATGAAAGTAGTGAGTCAAACAAAAGTGTTGTGCAAATATAGAATGCAACTTTTAAATAAAAATGTCTGTAAATTTGCCCGTATATACACACTGAACAAAAATATAAATGCATCATGCAACAATTTAAGATTTTTACTGAGTTACAGTTCATAAAAAGGAAAATAATCTGTCAATTGATATAAATTCATTAGGCCCTAATTTATGGATTTTTGGTCACAGATACACTATACTTCTTTTTAAAGGTATCTGGTGTGACCACCATTTGCCTCACGCAGCATGACATCTCTTTTGCATAGAGTTGATGAGGCTGTTGATTGTGGCCTGTGGAATGTTGTCTCACTCTTCAATGGCAGTGCGAAGTTGCTGGATATTGGCGGGAAATGGACCACGCTGTCGTACACGTTGATCCAGAGCATCCCAAACATGCTCAATTGGTGACATGTCTGGTGAGTATGCAGGCCATGGAAGAACTGGGACATTTTCAGTTCCCAGGAATTGTGTACAGATCCCTGCGATATGGGGCCGTGCATTATGCTGAAACATGAGGTGATGGCGGTGGATGAAAGGCACAACAATGGGCCTCAGGATCAGGATTGCTGTACATTCAAATTGCCATCGATAAAATGCAATTGTTGCCTCCCGATTGGCGCCGTAGTCTAAGGCACTGCATCTCAGTGAAGCTGTGCCACTAGAGATTCTGCATCACAGTGAAGCTGTGCCACTAGAGATTCTGGGTTCGAGTTCAGGCTGTGTCGCAGCTGGCCGCGACCGGAAGACCCATGGGGCGGCGCACAATTGGCCCAGTGTTGTTCCGGGTTAGGCCGGCAGGGATGTCCTCGTGCACTAGCGACTCCTGTGGCGGGCCGGGCGCAGTGCATGCTGACATGGTCGCCAGGTGTACGGTGTTTCCTCCGACACATTGGTGCAGCTGGCTTCCAGGTTAAGTGGGCATTGTGTCAAGAAGCAGTGCGGTTTGGTTGGGTTGTGTTTTGGAGGATGCACGGCTCTCGACCTTCGGCTCTCCCGAGTCCATACGGGAGTTGCAGCGATGAAACATGACTAACTACCAATTGGATACCACGAAATTGGGGAGAAAAAGGGGTAAAAATAAAATAAAATGCAATTGTGTTCGTTGTCCGTAGCTTATGCGTGCCCATACCCCACCGCCACCATGGGGCACTCTGTTCACAACATTGAAATCAGTAAACCGCTCGCCGACAACGCCATACACATGCTCTGCGGTTTAGGCCGGTTGGACATACTGCTAAATTCTATAAAACGTTGCCTCACACATCTTATGGTAGAGAAATTAACATTAAATTCTCTGGCAACAGCTCTGGTGGACATTCCTGTCAACATGCCAATTGCATGCTCCCTCAAAACTTGAAACATCTGTGGTATTGTGTTTAGAGTGGCCTTTTATTGTCCCCAGCATAAGGTGCACCTGTGTAATGATCATGATGTTTAAATCAGCATCTTGATAGTCCTTCCACCTGACAGGTGTGACATATCTTGACAAAGGAGAAATGCTCACTAACAGGAATGTAAACTAATTTGTGCACATTTGAAAGAATTCAGCCTTTTGTGCATATGGAACATTTCTGGGATCTTATTTCAGCTCATGAAACATGGGACCAACACTATACATGTTGTGTTTATATTTTTGTTCATTGTAGTTTCACAGTATATCATGATCCAAAAGCCAAGGAGTCATCATTAAGGAAAACAGATTAGCAAATAAAATTCAAGAAAGCTTTTTTCTGGTTAATACAGTACATTTTACAAACATATTTCTTACTTTACAAACACAAGTGGTCGAATATGTTTTTGTAAATGTGACTCCACAGATTACTTGTGTGACCGGCATTTTACATATTTGAAACTGGCATTACATTTTGACTGCCATTCCATATTTGTGAGTTTGTGCAGATTAAAAGCACAGCATCTATATTAGGGCTTCCTCAGGTGGGAGCCTTCTGGCAAAAGCAGTGCCCACAGAGCTGGAGTGGGCCCCATATTGGACAGGTCAGAGGTCAGCCCTCACACACACTTTTTAATGAAAAAAAAAAAAACCTACAGAATTTTAAACTAGAAATGAAATTGCCATGAACTTTGGTGACTGATTACATTATGTAAGATTGATAGAGTAGTATAAACAATTTACCGTTTGATCAGTCAGCATGTTTACATGCACACCATCTTTGCATTTTCTCATTGTCATTTGCAGATTATATTGATTTTAGTCTTGAAAAAAACGTTGGTATCTTTGTGACTCACTACTTATATTTTAAACATTTTGATACATTTCTATCTCCATATGATACCGCTCTTTTCTGAAAACACCAGTTCTCTCAAACTGCCCGCCAATACATTTAAAATATTTTTGCTAATAAAATATTGCGACTGGTAGCGTAATATCCTTAAAACAAACATCTAAAAACGGTTTAAAAGCACATTACCCCATCATCATATTTTGCCATGATGGCCTTGGACTTGGCCCATTTGCCACTGTTCTGGTGCTTCAGAGACATTCGCTCCTGTGGGAATAGAGATGAAACAGAAAAAATAAGCAGGTTTAATGCTAATAATCACAGTTTATTCTTAGGTTCTTTCAAGTTGTTTCCATCACTCTTCTTTCATGTAAAGGTCTCACAAAGCCTACTACCTTCATTCTTGACAGTTCCATCTTCTTCAGTTCCTCCAAGGCAGCAGCAGGGTCTGTCTTGATCATTTCATCAAACTGTTTTAGATACTCCTTACGCATCACTTTCTTCTGTACCCGGTGGTATCTGGGGAAGAAATGGGAATGTTATTCATCCTGTAGTGCCTCTGATGTTCCCTTGCAGTGATGTTACACCATTCACATGCCACCTTCCTTCCACCAGCTCAGTTAATCAACCTCCTCCTGGATCAGCTCATTTCCTTTTACTTCGCATTGCTCATCCTCCAGCAGAATTTACAGCTACAGAAGTTTGGAATTTCTTCTCACCGCACAATTTAGGAAAATCACCATTGTAGTGCAAAATAAATAAAGCGTCAAACCCTCGTTAATATAGGGAACTACATGGTAATGATATCAAACCCTCATTAATATAGGGAACTACATGGTAAGGATATCAAACCCTCATTAATATAGGGAACTACATGGTAAGGATATCAAACCCTCGTTAATATAGGGAACTACATGGTAATGATATCAAACCCTCATTAATATAGGGAACTACATGGTAAGGATATCAAACCCTCATTAATATAGGGAACTACATGGTAAGGATATCAAACCCTCATTAATATAGGGAACTACATGGTAAGGATATCAAACCCTCATTAATATAGGGAACTACATGGTAAGGATATCAAACCCTCATTAATATAGGGAACTACATGGTAAGGATATCAAACCCTCATTAATATAGGGAACTACATGGTAATGATATCAAACCCTCATTAATATAGGGAACTACATGGTAAGGATATCAAACCCTCATTAATATAGGGAACTACATGGTAAGGATATCAAACCCTCATTAATATAGGGAACTACATGGTAAGGATATCAAACCCTCATTAATATAGGGAACTACATGGTAAGGATATCAAACCCTCATTAATATAGGGAACTACATGGTAAGGATATCAAACCCTCATTAATATAGGGAACTACATGGTAAGGATATCAAACCCTCATTAATATAGGGAACTACATGGTAAGGATATCAAACCCTCATTAATATAGGGAACTACATGGTAAGGATATCAAACCCTCACTTTTTGCTTTTTATTTTTCTTTCCCTTTTGGCTTTTGCTTCATAATAAGACTGTAGTACTCTGGCTTTTTGGAGTTCTGCACGACGGATCTTGGCCTGCAAAAAAATGTAATGATGTATTATATATTGGTTGTAGATATGTGACAACCAAGAACCATTTAGAAAAACTCCCCAATTTGTACACTGTTGTTTTTCAGTACATTGTCCGTTTTGTCCACATACAGAATGAGGTCAATATCAGTAGTGCATGCAGGCCTTTGTCCTTGCCCAGCACCAACACACCATATTCAGCTTATTTTACGCATCTGACCACATACTGGATGTCATGCTTGAGGCGGGGACTCACCTCCTCCAGACTCATGGCCCTGAGAGAAGCCTCGTCAGTGGGCGTCAAGACAGGGTCATTGAGAGGCTGCTTGTTCATGCGTAGGAGGCTGAATATCTCCTGTTCTAGGGGGGTTTGGGCCTTGAACATAAAATATGAATCTGAAATTAGTTTATAATCATGTTACACAAACAGAAAAATCGAAAGGATCTTTTACACCCACCTTCCATCCAGCCACCACCTGCTCTATGCGTTTGGGGCCAGAGGGCTCCTGGTTCAGTGGGAAGACCAGCTGCTCTGCCTTCTGGTTCTGTAGGACCACACTCTGCCAGCGAGACACCTCTTTCGACGTTTTCTCAAAAGCCACTTCTCTTTGGATCTGTACAAGAATATTTGTTCAACCCTCTGAGTTGTGAACAGTGGCCTGCATTCAAGACTAGACATCCTGCCTCTGTCGGTGGTCTTACCTTTTCTGTCTCCTTCCTGGTCAGGGGCGTCTCCATGGTGCTCTGGTTGTGTTGAAGGTTCTTCAGCTGCTTCTTCGTCTTCATTAAGGCACTGGGGGTCTTATCCAAGGTTCCAATGAGGTCAGACAAATTAATTTTGTCTCCTTCACCTGTCAGTCATAACACGCAGACAGACATACAGTTCAGACTCAGCTTATTGTTCAAACACATTTTGGATTTCCATCACGGTTCCTGGATCCTGTCATTACAGACATTTAACTTTCACAAACTGGCAAAAAAATCTTGATAAATGCACAAGCCATTTTCAAATAAGTAAATCAGGTACATTTAGCATCATTTACCTTCGGCATTGACTGTGAATTCTGACACCTGAATGCTTGCTTCAGACCGTTCAGTAAGCTTCTTCCTGATCATAAGAACAATGCACATCAGACAAAAACCGGATCAAACATGACTACAAAAGCAATACAAGTAAAAATGTAACATTACATACTGGTGAATAATATAATGAATTGGTGGGCCAAGTTCTCCAGTCCTCATTTCTCCCATATAACTCCAGAAGCCCAACTCATCTGGGAAGGTACTATAGGAGCACAATTTTCTGACATCTCTCACCTCTTCTTCCCCCCAAGCGAGCTGATGGCCTCCAGCAGCTTGCAGTGTTTCCTCTCATCATCGCTGCCTCCCTGTATCAGACAAAACACACAGCAGGGCTCTACAGTCGTCCATTTTACTCGCATATGCACGTAAATATTTTGCAGTGCGACCCGGAATTTTCCTTTAGGAGCACCAGTGAGTCTAAGAAAATGAAGGATTCTAGCGTTATTACCTGGATACATTTTTTCCTGTGCTCCTAAATGTATTTCTGTATGCATACATTTTCAACTTAGGCGCACACATGCTCCTTGTAAAAAAGGTCAGTGTAGAGCACTACACTGTACCCAAAATGAACCGACCAATCCAGAATTCATGTGCTTTGAAAAGTCAGCTCATACTGATTCTCAATATAGTGACCTCCTCTTGCATGTTCCTCCTGCATGTTTCAAAAATTCCAAATAGACAGATAAGCTACCGGCTTATCATTGCTCAAGATAATTACTGCAGGTGTGTGTGTGTGTATCCTACCTCATCCTCACTAGCACTAATGATGTCATCTGCCAGTGCACGTTGAAGCTCCTCGTCATCCTCGTCATCCATCCCCTGGACCACCGTCTCACGGGAACTGGAGTGGGGGACAAGAGCTACCTGTTACTTTGCACTTAGTGATCTTTTTATTCCATCAATATTTGACTAATCTACCAAAGACCATCATCATTAGCCCTAGAGTTCTGTGCAATGTGTAGTTAGCTAGTGCACACACACGGACACCCCTTCAAATTACTGGATCTGGCTATTTCAGCCACACCTGTTGCTGACAGGTGTATAATAATCAAGAGCCATGCAATCTCCATAGACAAACATTGGAAGTAGAATGGCCTTACTGAAGAGCTCAGTGACTTTCAACGTGCCACCGTCATATGATGGAACAACTCAGTTCGTCAAATTTCTGCTCTGCTAGAGCTGCCCGGGTCAACTGTAAGTGCTGTTATTGTGAAGTGGAAATGTCTAGGAGTAACAGCAGCTCAGGTGCGAAGCGGTAGGTCACACAAGCTCACAGAACAGGACCGCCGAGTGCAGAAGTGTCACAAGCTCACAGAACAGGTCCGCCGAGTGCAGAAGTGTCACAAGCTCACAGAACAGGACCGCCGAGTGCAGAAGTGTCACAAGCTCACAAAACGGGACCGCCGAGTGCAGAAGTGTCACAAGCTCACAGAACGGGACCGCCGAGTGCAGAAGTGTCACAAGCTCACAGAACGGGACCGCCGAGTGCAGAAGTGTCACAAGCTCACAGAACGGGACCGCCGAGTGCAGAAGTGTGTAAAAATGGTAGGTCCTCGGTTGCAACACTCACTATCAATTTCCAAACTGCCTCTGGAAGCAACATCTGCACAATAACTGTTCATCCGGGGCTGCATGAAATGGGTTTCCATGGCCAAGCGATCACCATGCGCAATCCCAAGCGTCGGCTGGAGTGGTGTAAAGCTCGCTGCCATTGGACTCTAAAGCAGTGGAAATAAGTTCCCTGGAGTGATAATCATGCTTCACCATCTGACAGTCTGACGGACGTATCTGGGTTTGGTGGATGCCAGGAAAAGAGTGGAGGCTGTTAGAGCAGCAAAGGGGGGGACCCTTTGTTTACATATCTTGCATTACTCATTTCATATGTATATACTGTATTCTAAACTATTCTACTGTATCTTAGTCCGTTCTGCTCTGACATCGTTCGTCCATAGACAGTCAATTCATTCCTACTTAGATTTTTGGATATGTTGTGCAATTTGTTAGATATTACTGCACTGTCGGAGCTAGAAGCACAAGCATTTCGCTACACCCGCTATAACATCTGCTAATCACGTGTATGTGACCAATACAATTTGATTTTAACTCCATAGTAATGCCCATGATTTTGGAATGAGATGTTCGAAGAGCAGGTGTCCACATACTTTTGGTCATGCAGTGTAAGAAATATTTGCGACTAATTACTTGAAATGAAAGGTCGAGAGCCACTGATGGTGCCAAATACACCAAATCACGTTAGTTAGCTAAAATTAGCGATTTGGCTAATATTGTTTGCGGTCATGGTATGCTGTAGCGTTAAGGTTTTCCTTCACTGGAACTAAGGGGCATAGCCCCAACCATGAAAACAGCCCAGACCATTATTCTTCCTCCACCAAACTTGACAGTTGGTACTATGCATTCATTCGGGCAGGTAGCGTTTTCATTTGGTGAGCCAGTTAGCTAGCTAAAACGCAAACGTTAGCTACTTAACGTAATTTGGTGTATTTGGCACCATCAGTGGCTCTCGACCTTTCATTTCAAGTAATTAGTCGCACTGTAAAGAATATCAGTAGAGGCCGGAATTATTGAAAATGTGAGTTCAGTGCACAAACCTTGTCATCTTCATCGTTTCTCCACTCTTTCGTGCAGCTTTTGACTTGGCCATTTTGACTAGAAACTAGCTAGAAACACACGTGCAATGTAAATGCCGTATGGGGAGTCAAGTCTGTCGTACGCTGTCGTAAAAGCGACTGCTCCACAGCTGGCATGTTCGAGGACATCAATGCTGCGTACTACGCAGTTGGCACTCGTGGCCCAGATCTGCTGAAATTGACAAGTGTGGGTAACTGTATATTTGGAGCACAGGTAGAACAATGAGGTTAGTTATAAAAAAATATTTGCTTGGAGTGTCTGAAAGTTGGCGTTGCAAAAGAAGTTGGTGGATCAACAGCGATGGGTGTAACACAAAAACAACAAAAAAACATCAGTGGCTGGATCAACAGTGATGAGTAGCTTAATGTTTACATATCAGGCTTAGAGATCTAACGTAGCAGGTTAGGATAATTAAGGTGGTAGGTTAAGGTTAGGCTTAGCTAAAAATGCTAATTTTCAACAATCGACTAGTCATGCAGACCAATCAGCCACGCAAAACGGTCTTGAGTGACAACAAATCTGCCCAATTAGCTGATTCGCTTTCCATACACCCACTTCTCTTGATCCTCCCACTTCTGTTGACACGGCCACTCACAGACAGACACACTCCATTTATGCAGTTACCCATGACCAGAAGAATAATGCCAGGCTCTAATCATGACTATCCAGTTCATTAATTTTTATTTTTTTTAAACGAGGCAAGTCAGTTAAGAACAAATTCTTATTTTACAATGACGGCCTACCCTGGCCAAACCCTCCCTTAACCCAGACGACACTGGGCCAATTGTGTGCCGTATGGGACTACCGATCACGGCCAGTTGTGACACAGCCCGGGATTGAACCAGGGTCTGTAGTGACACCTCCAGCACTGAGATGCAGTGCCTTAGACTGCTGCGCCACTCGGTAGTAGTAGTTCGTAATTAATGACTTATCTTCTTCTGGAACACGAATTCCCACAAGTTTTTCCCTGAACTCTATCCTACTTACCACCAGTAGCGATTTTAGCATGTTAATCTTGGTGGGGCAAACTCAACAACAACAAAAAATTAAGATGCATGCCAGCAAAGCCACTACACAACACTAAACAATACATGAATTGCACTATACGGTGACAAACGGTGCCCACAAACTGTTAGGGCCTACATAAAGCTATCCCAACAGCAGAGCTTTCTTTTCAGCACAATGGAGTGAATCCTTACCACTGCTACACCTTGCTATCAGCGGAGCCTTGTCTGGCAGCGAAACAGTTCATATAGCCTCATTTACTGCCTTTTTAAAAAACATAGCTGATATGGCTGACTTGCCTAAACAAATGTGGCTTCTACTGACAATTGAGATGTACAAACTATGGCATAAGAGGACGACGAGCGCATAAGAGGCAATCCATAATTTCGATTAAGACATTCATGAGCAAGCTGGGATGGACGTAGTTATAACTATTTGTTCAAAACTTTTGAAATGTACAGTGACAGAATTCAGAACATGGGCAATTCTTACACTATTCTCCCTGTACACCAAGTCAGAACCGTAGGATAAATAAAAGGGGCATATAAGCAGACAATGAAAGCTCTTACAATATTCAATGATTACATTTATCTAAAACAGGCTATAGGCTACATGTGCACCACCAAGTCAGAACAGTAGGCTAAATTATGAGGGGGAAAGGGAACACATCATTAGGGTGAGGCACATGGGCTACTAACAGTTTACTACAGAACATACACTTAGTATTAATTTCTTAGTTACAGTATACATATCTCCCTGGCATATTACATAATTTATGCAGTTGCATAAAATACATTTTTGGACTCACCTTGTTGTGCTGTACTCACTTGAACAGAAAGGTGGCACGGAAGTCCTTGTGGGCAAATTTTGTCATCAAAGTCTGGCATTATCTGACTTTATGGTGCTTTCAAGACAAGTGGGAACTAGGAACAACACAAGGTTGAATCATGATGTCAGTGATCTTCAGGTCGGAGCTCTAGAAAGAGGCCCGAGTTCCAGACTTGGAATTCCATGTTGGATGACCGTTCAAAACGTATTTTCCCAGTCGGAGCTAGTTTTTTTCACAGTTCCCAGTTGTCTTGAACTCACTAAAGTCATGCTGGATTGACAGCATGGCCAATGTATTCAAACTTTTCTTGCCCATGGTGTTGAATGTTTGTCCTTTTAAGCTTGGAAAAGAGACCAATAAACCCAGACTTGGACCACACACCCACAACACTGAATAGCAGGCTAGTGATTGCTTTGCAACACTCAGAGTTAGCCACTGATTCCTTCCAAACCACTCATTGTTGAATTTGCGATTTCCAACTTGTTGTGTAACGTTTGTGTCCAATGGGCGATGAGCACAGATACGTTTTATCTATAATTTCCTCTTTATATGACAAGGTTTGAAAACGATTTGCCAGTAGATTGTCAACGTGATTCATGATGATGACTGCTTGTCTAGCTTGCTAGCTAAGATTTTGAAAGTATGATGTTGACATGATCAGTCCAATCAAAGCTAAGGTACATATAATGTGATTTCCTCCCAAGTGGCGCATTGATCTAAGGTACTGCGTCGCAGTGCTAGAGGCGTCACTACAGATCTGGGTTTGATCCTGGGCTGTCGCAGCCAGCCGCGACTGGGAGACCCATGGGGCGGCACACTATTGGCCCTGCGTCGTCCAGGTTAGGGGAGGGTTTGGCCGGCAGGGATGTCCTTGTCCCATCACGCTCTAGTGACTCCTGTGGCGGGCTGGGCGCATGCACACTGACACGGTCGCCAGTTGGACTGTGTTTCCTCCGACACATTGGTGTGGCTGGCTTCTGGGTTAAGCGGGCATTGTGTCAAGAAGCAGTGTGGCTTGGTTGGGCAGTGTCTTCGCCTCCCCGAGTCCGTACGGGAGTTGCAGCGATGAGACAAGACTGTAACTACCAATTGGATACCACGAAATTGTGGAGAAAAAAAACAAAAAACATACCCAGTTGTAATGTGGCTCATATAATGAGGATGAATATAATAGTTGGGTTGTTTTCATGTCTTTTTGTACATAGTTTGTGTGGTAAAACAATGTATACAGCCATGTGATGGCTTTGAATTAATTCCATCATTTAATTCTGGAGAGGTATATAGTTTCCTGAACAGTTATATATAGCCAACTAGAAGGTATGATAATGCAATCAACAATAACTAATGTCTTGAATCATAAAATGTTTATTTTTTTCTTGAACTAAAGATTTGAACTTCTATGGTCTGTGGATTTTTTTTTTAATATGATCAAAACCACACTCTGCATAGGCTGACCATCAAATAGTACATTTCACTAGTTGAAATTGTTTGGAAATCAGTGGCTTTAAAGTAGTATGGACCTTTGAATTATTGAAGCATCAGGTAGCAACATATGGCTGGTCCACTAAGCAAATCCTTTAATGAAATAAAAACACAACATTACTTTCTGTGAAGTACAGGAAAGTACTAGTTTTTATTCCTTCATAATCAAACTTCACAAACAGCGTGAACTTGTACAATACCTCAGAGTGAAAATTACAAAAAAAGTGCTGGTAACATTTACAAAAAATCATCCTTACTTAGCAACAATCAGTTTATTCTTCCTCACTTTTTTTAGTCTTTTGTATTAAGGCTTAATACTTCTGTATAAAGTATATGCAAGATAAGTCTTCACAGTTTTTCGAAAAAAGTCACAATATTATGTAACATAATGAAGCTTTACGGCTATTTTTCTTTATAATAACAAATACACATCACTGGTAAATATACGTGAAATACAGGGCTTACTGTAAAATGGCAGGTAATGATACTGTTTGCTGAAATAACTTGCTTTCACACATTGATAGGAAAGGTTTGACATACCATTGTGATAACTGAAGGAGGAAGAAAGAACAAATAATTAGCATAAAAACTTGGGAGATCGCCTCCAAACTTTGGCACATCCCTTTAAACATTTTCACAAAATATATAAGGTTTATTTTGGAAATCATATGCACGGAAGAATAGCAAAACTGGCATAAGTGAAAACATGCTGTGTAGTAAGGTGATAAACCAGAGATATTACATAGCCAGTCTTTTCCACTCAGACTGACATGAATAAGGTGCATTTGTAAGAGTCAAAGCATGTACTGTAGGTCTTTCTCTTAGATTTAAACAAACAAAAATAACTTAGAAATAGAAACTTTCAAAAACATAAAAATAAAGTTGACCAAGTCTCGAGGCGACCTCTTGTAATCATGCATCTCCATGGGTTGAGAGAATGGTTGAATATCTCTTACTACAGTAATGCAGCTGTTCAGCTGTGGCATATGAAAAAAATAAAAAAGGAGAGCTGTATTTTATTTCTTATGTTATTTACTTATCTTTTAGAGTGTGGATATTCCACAGAGACGATTTACTGTGGAACATGTGTCTGTGATAATTTAGAAGAGTAATGAATGAGATGGAATCAAAAACTGAACGCAGTACAAAGCTGATATGTTCAGGGGATTCCCTAAGCTGCACTAGTTCAACAGATGGGAGCTCTAGCCCTATCACTTACCAATTTCACCCTCATGCATACTGTACGGTTAAAGTGACGCAACAAGCTTGCTTTAAATAGCCTACATCACAAAAGCAATTTGGTTTTAGTGCAAACACAATTGGCTGGCTTAAGCTTCTCAATAATAACAAGCTCACCAAGGAGATTACAAGAAGGCACATACTTATGCTTCCTCTAACACGCAACATATTTAGACAAACTGCAACACCACAAAACGGTAGGCCTAATAACAGGAAAGCTAATATTTCCAGATACCAAAAATCATAGTTATCATGATTGCTATCATAAATTATTGATGATTTAAAATGATCAATAAAGAACATTTAGGCTTCAACAATATTTCACCCCACTACTCTTGCTGTCTATTTTCTTATGGATAATTATGAATTACAATATAAGTGGGTGGACTTTGACTCTTTGGATGACTAAACTGATGTTACAATTGACAAGGAAAGTTGCATTTCCCATCCATCAGTGTTTTACTTCACAAATGTTGTAGTCTTTTTTTCATAACTATTTTTAATCAATAATTTCCTAATGAACCTTGAACTGACCTTGAATCTTTACAGGTCATATGAGTGTTTTAAAACAAAAATGACTAAATCAGTGAAGAAAACTGTATGTTTTAACATGGAGGAAGTTTAATGTCTTATGTTGGAATCCTTTGAAAAAAAAATGTGTCTACATAACATAAACCTTTTTTACCTTTTGTTCAGTTATCTTTTTGATGAGGACATTTTACAATGATTGCATGTTTATGGGATATGTTGTAACTCTCTTCTCCTTCCTGTCCCTCATTTAGGGCTAGTAAGAGCCGTTTCATTTTCTCCAAAACAATCACAAGAGGAAACTATGCACCTCAGACTCGGACACTTCTGATTGGTCAAATATGTCAACTCTAAACAACAATGTGTGCGTGTCCAAGTTCATAATGTGCGTCTCAAAGACAAGTTTCCATTCTGTACCTTTACACAATTTTTTTCCCAACAAACTTTTCAAATATCACCTTTTACACAGCATTACCCCTGTGCACAGACAGCTCTCTTATTTGAGATACTGTGGCTTGAAGAATGTGTCAATTGTTCTGTGTCATATTGCTTTCCATCAACGAAGACCAAAATATGTTTAGTGCAAATCTCTTTTCTGGTTTGATAAGTGGTAGTTGGCTCTAAAAAAAAGACTTTGACATTAAGGTCACTACAGGGTTCAATCTATATGTTTGATTGACATAGTAAGACAACATATACCGAGTGGTTTCTTTTGATTAATGAATTGCTATTAAGTGGTATCCCTTTTGATATTTTAGCATTTACTTATTTTGTTAGAACAGGGAATTTTGAAATCGTTATTGTATAATTATGATGGCCAGATTTTATAAGCCTGACAAATACAACATTTTGGCAGATATATTTCAGCACCTTAATATATTTCAGCACCATCGATTAAATGGTGGAACTATAATTTCCAATCAGAGAAGTCACTATTCCTTCTCTAGCAGGTTGGACCCTCTCTGTCTGTCAGGTAATGGGTGCGATAAGGCTGTATTCTGTGCAGTCGGTTAATGTCTCTCATATAATAGCTCTCAACTTGGAAATGTTGGAAAACTCACTCCAGTCCAGTGTTTGACAAGTCAAAGTATGAAACTTCCTTGTAGCCTACCTACATACATAAAAAACTCATCACCTATTTGAAAACAGCAGTCATACATTTCAAACAACGTTGTTTCATAACAGTAATAAAAATACCAACCAACTTGGAGCACACATAAAAGAAAACAAACTGAAAAAACAACATTACTGCAGCATATAAGTCAGGGTTGCTTATTTGTGATGTTAACTACCTTTACTACAACAGCTCCACTTCTGCCAAGTTTATTATTCTAATATATAAGGAGTATTTGATCAGGAAGATAAAGAAATCACAAGCCAAAGCAGGCAACAAAACCTAACAAAAGATTCTTAATTAAATACATGTTCATACACACACACACACACACACACACATATAATATATATATATATATATATATATATATATATATATATATATATATATATATATATATAAGTGCAACTTATTTTTCACTGCAGGTACATTTCTTAAATAAACAGCTTTAAGATATGGCAGGAAAAAGCTTGAATATCTGATTAAAAACCTAAGCTTTCTGTAACATAAATCTACACATGTACTGTGGGAGCCTACTGACTTTCTGATTCATCACTGAGTGGATCTTACAACGTCCAATGTAGACACTGACTTTATGCAACTACCACACTAAAGAAGCATAGCCCAAATAACTCATCATATTTCAAACATCCAGCTTGAAAAAAACGTTCAAATTATGTCATACCTCCACAATAAGTTAAATTTTACTAATACAAATTTTCCAACGGGTTACATTTTTCTTTGATATGAACAATTCATATTACAACAAATATATCATGTAGTAATCAACATCATGTACTGTATGCTACCAACTGATAAGAAATTTGGTCCAACTCATCAAGATGTTAATACAACTCAATTAATAGTAATATATTTACACCGTTTTGTTGTTTATGCCTTAATTATTCATCAAATGTCAGCTGGCTTTTGGGTTTAATGCTCTCTGGGGGAAATGTATCTGTAGCAGGCTCTAGGGTAGCCATCAAAATGTTATAATATCGTATTGTGGGATAAAACATTTGCCCTTAAATCAGATTTAGGCCTCTTTGTGTTGCTTGGTTCGGTTGTTATGGGCAGCGGCAAGTTTAATCTTTCTACTCTTTTACTCAATGGCATCAACACATTGCAAAACAAGTATGTGCAAAAGCAACTAATATTTTGGTCCACCTCAAAGTTTGAAAAAACAGTCTAAATTCGGTATGGATCTTCCACTATATGTTTGAATAACATTTTGAGACAGATGTCTTTAGAATATTAGTCAGACAAATAGATAAATTGTGCATGGCATGTTAATTTAGTATCAGTTCTCCACTAATCCAGTGCATTTAGTTTATCAGAGAATAAAAGCTTTGAAATCAACAATACGGCAGGAAGAAATCAATTACTGAAAACTGGAATAACAGACAAACGAATTAAACAAAGATAAACGGATCAATCAAACAAAATCAAATGTGTATTGGAAAGGCCTAAATCAATTTGCTAAGTGTGTGTAGAAAAAAGAACTCATGGATATTGAGTATTCATTTTAAGCAGAGGAACAATGCAACATTTACAATCTTATTCATGTTATAACATGCTATAGTTCTACAACAACTACTACGGGTCAGGTTTCTTTTTATATTTTGCTGAATTTCTTTAGAAAAGCTATTTTGGTCTACAGTAGGCACATTAACACAACAATTAAACTACAGTCTACCAATAGTGATCAGAGGACAAAACGCAGAAAAGCATTTTCACAAGCATCCTGTCTTGAGTATCAAAGAAAATATCATTTTAGCCATCTTGCCAGATTTGAACAAATACAAATTTATAGGAACGTACATCTTGGTAGTCTTTGTTATCGCTTACACAACAGATAATGTTCTTTCTGCTTGAAATTCAGACACTGTGATATTCTTATCATTCTTTGGTGTTTACGGAAACAAGCATATGTCATCCAACATGTTCAACAGCCCCCTGATGGTTTGGTTCCATATCACAACAAATCATTACTTCCACCGGCACCTTTAACAACATCAAGCAACGTATTGTAATGGAAGCTCTGCATGTCCAAACTAATTATATATGATCGCATGCTGATTGAGACCACAAGAATGTGTGGAACACGGCAGAAAGTGGGCAGAAATATGTTCACCAAACCTATTAGGTAAAAGAGAGACAAACGTAGAAAAACATATGGGTAATACAGTGCAGTGCATGTTGCTTAGTCTCACCATAGACATAAATGATCTTTTGGACATGTGAGAAGTGCAAGAGACCTGCTGAAAGCCCCAAGACAATTATTCAAGGTGCTAAGTAAGCTACTGTTGAGGCTCTTTTATTCAGCACCTTCTGGATGACTCAGTATTCTCCGTAACTAAGACACAACATTTAAGGGAGAGTTTGAGATATATTGCATATGAAACACAATCCGATAGGTAGAAGGACACACCATGTTCCAGAAGAACACACCATGGTAGCAAGCAGGCCATTTTCCTTTATGCAGGGGCATATTCTGCACTATGGTTAGAAGCTAAAAAAAATCCAATGATGGGACCATCAATGTCAGAGATGCTAAGCAGTGCTTTTCTGAGACGGATCTGCAATCATATACAGTTTAGCAAGCCAGTGACACTACAATAAACATAAATGTGAGGATGATTATTGTGGAGATTCAACTAAACGTTGAACTTAGAGGAGAAAATGTCACATGACAAAACAACCAGCAGAACAGAAAGTAATGAAAAGGAAGTCATTGATCTGTTGTCCTGGTAAGGCTGTTGGGGTCACATCATTTGTTACAGTCTGAAATAATCGACAACATAATCTCGTAGAGTGAGGCCAGACTAGGTACAGGAATGTTCTGGACATTACAGGAATGTGCATATTTCAGATATGCTTCGGGTATTGGGTCCTAATAATTTATGACACTAACTTTCCTTATCAATTCAAGGTAGAGAGACACACAATTGGTGAATATTGATTCCAAATCATATTGTAGAGTAACACTCTCATACAACGATAGATTACGACAAGACTGCTGAAGAAGAGGGGTAGCGGTCTGATTCTTGTTTACAAGGACACTTTTAATTACAGCTAGCACTCAGACAAATGCTTGGTACTCTTCAAGTAAAACTTGATTGCACTTTCTAACTGATATTGCTGTGGTGTTGTAGGCTGCAGTAGCTGAAGCAAATATAGCACTGCACTGATGTCACTGATCAAGTACAGTAACGTAGGCGCGCACGTGTAGCTAGCTGCAGGGACCGAGTAGCATCATTGATTGCTAGGTCTGAAACATTCCGACCAGCACAAAGACAATAGTATACACTTTATCCATCATTATGAGCTCCAACCAGAGAACAAACACAAGGAATGTGCTCAACTGGCTGGCATGTCTTATGTGAGATCATAATCACTGTATTCTGATAGAACAGCTAGACTATGTCTAAGGGCAACATTTGATTGTGGTAGGTATTTTGCATCAAAACAAAAATCGAAAGCTAAGAAAATAAGTGGTTTAGTGACTACTATTTATATTAAGTCATGACAATGTCGGTGTGCTTACAAACATGGGCAAACTACGCAAAACTATTTAAAATCCTTCGGATCACACACCTGTAGTTTTAGACGAACAAAACAATGTTGTGTTTTTGTAATGGCAAACATGAAGATAGGGACTAGCTACTATATCATATTAATACACATGCTTACTCATTGTTTTAATGAAGAAGAGTTAGTTGAATGCCTCATGGCTAGACCCCTTAAAGAAAACCTGTACTACAGTTAATGAAGTCCAGTTGTTTATCTTAGCTGTTTTCTCCTATGTACTAGTTACAAAACTAAGTATGTCAGCAGGAAATAATAACAAATCTATCTTATATAAATAGAAGATTTGAGGCGGATAAAGATATTTTAAAGGGCTTTCTTAGGATGCACTGTGTTATGACTGTGACCAACATTGCTGTTATAGTAGTATAAATATTGTTATCATTTGTGTATAGATTATCATGTGTATATAGCTACTGTATATATTTGGAAAATGTATGGTAGGAGAGCAAAACTACTTTATGAAGATTTAGTATAGTAATGTATAAATAGGCACTTGATAGCTAAGCATACTCCTTATATCCCTCAAAGCATAGTCCTATAGTTACAGTTCTGTCTGTATCTCAAACGCTTTCCATTATATGTGTTAAAGTTGTTGATGAAGAACATTTTGATTAAAAAAACTGTGTATATATACTTTAGATTCAACTTATATTATGTAGTTGGACTGTATCTGTATAATGTATGCCAGCAGGTTTACTGTCATGGTAATTGTTAGTTTCTATCTGAGTTACTATGTGTTACTACTCTAGGTGAGTGAATAAAATGAATGTGAGGACACTGAAGGAAAGTAAATCGGGAGCTGTAAGATAAACTGCATGGGTATTTCTCTAAAAGCCTGCTTAGTCACAAGAGCTATACTAGTAACTGATCACATCACATTAGTCTTAGCACTACGTTTGTTATATTTTCCTATTTTTTTTCAACTGAACGTACAGTATCTCCCATTTGAAAAGAGGGTTCATGTCCAAACAAAAGATAGGCGCTTCTGACCAGCTATGATGTCTTACTGAATGGCTGTCTATCCTTTGTCCACTAACTAAAAACTATTTACAAACGCACCGGTACATAATGGTTGCAAGAAAAACAGGCAAATTAAAGCCCTGGAACACACAAGCACATAGAGGATTCAAACACACTGCAAAACTGATCCTGTGTCTCTACACTTAAGTAAAAACGTGAAATATAAGAACATGACAGTTAAAACACCAAACGAAAAGCTGTAGGCTTAATTCTAAGTAATTCTATACCTGTGAATATATTGTATAGCTGAAAAATACATTATGTTATAGTAATCTTACAAACATAAATTCTAAATTCTTTCTTGACTGTATAGTATATAAACCAAGGACAACAACGACAGGGTTGCATTGCATGTTTTCCCAACTTTTGAACTGACTATTAATTGAACACAATGACATCAGCCACTGGTACAATAAGTTAATCAAACAAAAGAGAGATATGACAAGAAAGGCCAGGAGGGACTGCCGACAAAGCATGGCGTTGTTGGAAAACAAATCCTGGAAAGTTCTTATGTCATGTCAATTCATAGTATCATAAGATGATACTAATGCTAAACGTCTGCTTGTAAGTCACACACAGGTATAAGTGTGGTCAACCATCTATGGGCAGGGGAGAGCCAACAGGCCTATACCTCAGTATTGTCAAAGATTATGTTATGTTTCCAATGAACCTTTCTCGTGAGCTGTGTGATAATATGGATGATTTATATAGCCCAAATCCACTCTCGAAATATCTCAAAACCAACATTAAACTATTCCTTTGCTATTATCTTTTTTCACAACCTATGACAACGAGAAAATGATGTACTTTAGAAAAACATCTACAGTCAATAGTGCATTTGATTCATTTATTACATAAATATCATTTAGGCTGACTGTAAGAGAGTGGTCAAAATAATGCTAGATTATCTCACTGATAATACATTTGGAAGCAACTATAGTCTGGTCTTGGTTTCATAAGAAATAAGTGATGGTTAAATTGTTTAGCATTCATTATTCTGTTTCGGAAACTGAAGGTTGGACTTAGTTCACAGTGCATGGTTCTTACTGTGTTTACTGGGACTAACTTGATGAATGTACTGCTCTGCCTAGCTGGTTGACCATTTCTATATTATTCCATAGAGCAGACAACACCACCACCACAAGCAACACCACCACCACCTCCACCACTACTACCTCTACCACCACCACCACCACCACCACCACTACCACTACCACCACCAACAACAACTGTATGCCAGAGCAATAACATGTGATCAAAATAGATCTCAGCAGTTCCTTACATACTGTAACCATCTGTTAAGGACTTTGTCTCATCAAACATGAGACTACAGAGTCCTCTAAGACTACAGACACAATTAACCTTGTATGCAGCCATGCAGTTCCTGGTCTTTCAGAGTAGCAATGGGAGCAACAGAGTAGAAGCATTTCTAGGCTTGTGTTCCTGATAGAGACCTCTGCAGCAGAGGATAACAAACTGCGGCCCAGTCACAAGTCACATATATTCTTCCCTTTACTTGACAACCACATGCTATTTCAGTGACCAGATGGAAACTCTATGAAACATAATACAAGGCCCTCGCTCTGATGATATGAGGAAACTCTGGGATTGATTACTAACTAATAGCCCTCATCACTTCCTTGTTTTCAATTTGAAAGAGACAAAGATAGAATACAGTGAAGATGATAGAAGAGTATTATTAGGTAGGCCTTATCCAAATATCAACCAGCTGAAGCTAACTAAAGCACTAGGCACAAAATGCCATGCACTTCTTCTACTCGGGGCAATGTATTTACCACTATCAATATTTGATCAATAGATGTCTTTGTAAATGTGCACAACAAATGTGTTTATTAGCCCAAGAGGGTTAGCTAAAGCTGCGTCTCACAGTACCTGCACTGCATATTGCAAAGGAAGCCCTACAGTTCAGGTATTACACCTCCACTTGGGACACCAACAGTTTGATTATACAACACACACAAACACTCACACAGACAAACACAAGAGATGCAGACTTGTATACAATTTACAAATAGCAAATAATAGCTGCGTACAATATCCCACCCACCCTGTAATTCCTAAAGAAACTTGTTCTAAAAAAACACATCATTTATGTCCACGGACACTATAAAATATTTTTTTCTTTTTGGGGAGGGATTTCGTTTGGCATGAATGCTTTTGTATGAAAATTCAGCATCTGTTCTAATGTATGCAATGGGATGACTGCTGTTGAAGGGGATTACCTCTTGAAAAGAATACATTAAAAGGTTGAAAACAGAGACAAGCTCACACGATGGATCACATTTAAATAGAACTAAACGCTTGTACAAGTAGATAGATATAATAACAAGAGATAACAAAAGCTAAGAAACATAAAATGACCTTATCGTAAAATGGAACAAAGCTATTCTAACACGTTCATTCTACAACAAATTATTCGATAAAAAATGATTATTTTTCTCTAAAACTATAATATCTCTGGTAACAGTAGTGCACTTATCGGCTCAAGCAGTGCAACATATAGGCTATGCAAGAAAATAATGCAGTCCTCTTATCAAGCTTTTAAGAAAGATGTTTTCCTTTAAAAAATGAACAAATGAAAATAATAGAATTTCATTTATTAAGTAAAACAATAAAATATTAAGCACAGGCATTTGAAGAAAATGTGCAAAGCAGCACTTTGTTTTTATCTACAACATATTGTTTTCAGACTGTACTGTAATTCTGGTAAGTTACTATCTCGTCATGGTAACTAAAAAGGTGTGTCTACTCAAAGAAATGAGCAAAATCTTCAGATTGCAGTTGCAGGCAGACGTGTTTGTCTTATTTTGGATAAAATGCATGAACAGTAAGCCAAATATCAGAGCAGAGCCTTTGAGTGACGTTACACTTGAATGACATCCCCTTGCTTTACTCCCAAATCTATTCTGTACACACTGTGTCTAGGTATCTGTGAAATCAGGAATGTATCTTATTGTCTTGGAAGTCCATCTGCAAGTTGTGTTATATTATGAAGTAATTATTGACCAGGGTATATGTTATTGTGGTTTCTTTTGCCTCGTCTGTCTTGGTGTCTGTATTAAATGTCCGAACGTGACATGCCATTTGGGCCACCAGGTGGAGCTAACATTTCAGGAGTAGTGCATTTTAGTTTCTCCACCTGCTCAAATAGCTGTGTCATGTCCATAGGAACAGGATATACAGAGATTTAGGACATACAATTATATTTTTGTCCAATGCAAGTTCACAGAATCACTCAATTTACCGGTAATCTATTTGACAGCTGTCTTAAACTATCCTGGTAAACCATTCCATTCCATTCAAATAATATATTTTAGTTTCTTAATTTAAACGTTAATAGTAAAATTGACCAATCATGTTGTAATCTACAGCTGATAACAGTCTGGTGCAAGTTGCGAAGCAGCAGTCACGATGAGTCTGGTGGCATACTCAATCAAGCCTGCTACAACTGCACATGTCAAATCCTCTTCATAGAACTAAACAATCATTTATAACCTCATTATGTCAAGAATAACCTTTAGTCTTTTGTTATGTCACATGTTGTAAATGGAAGAGGTCTAATAGCCTTAACAGTCTTCTAAGATATTAGTGGCAGTGTATGCAAATGAAATAAACTCCTAACAATATTACATTTTTGCTCAAATACTGTCTTATCAACAACCCTAATTTTGTAAACTTAACCTGAACCATCAAAATGCATGGACAATAACACATATACTAAATACCCATTTCTATACCCACTCACAGGAAGTTACATTTCAGTACAATTATTAATATCAATTTGTACCTTCACAACAGCTGTATTGTAATCCCTCAATACCTTAATAATAATAAATAAAAACCCAGTGTCAAATGAATTACTCTCCTTTTCTTACCCTACATAAGAAGGCAAACTTGTGACCAACAATATTTTTTAGAGGGAATCTTTAGCCCAAGCCAGATTTTTTATATTTTTTTTGTGAAAATTATACCACAGTAAGCTTGGACTCCTAATAGTGTCCAAAACGGTCAATATGGGATTACATTTACCATGTTCCAAATTCCATGGCAATGTTTGCACACGCACACACACGCACACATACAAATACACACGCACAAGTACACACATACACAGATTAACACATACACTCATACAAAGATATATTTATACTGTATATAGGTGTGTGAGTTTGAATTTGTGTATGTGTGTGTGTTTCTTTCATAGGCCTTTCGGTAGTGTTCAACACATAAATCAGTATTTTAGGAAAGCATACATTTAGAGGCCTGTAGTAAGGATCCATCCAGTGGATCAATATCAAACTACAAAGCCTTAAGGCCACCATCTTGTTTTTCTTTTAGAATAACAAAAAAAAATCATTTCTGGGAAACTTAATGTGCCAGTGTCTATACTGATTATTCTTCATGCCTCAAAATAAAAAAAAATCTAGTGCCATTTTTCTTTTTCATTTAATATTTTTTAAAGAAGTGTATCTATTTGTACTTATCCATCGGAGACATGCATTCGCATGTGGTCATTGAAGTGCTCAATTTGGTCGAACTTGGCAGGGCAGACGGAGCACACGTAGGTGGTCCCTTCTTGGCAGCTTGCCTCCGCAGCCACACCCACTCCTGGTCCGACCCCACCCCCTACTCCTGCGCCACCGCCGACGGGCATGGCGAGGGCCACCACGCCGGCGCCAGGTTCGGGCACGGGCATGGGAATGGAAACGGGGCCACCGGCGCCTGCTGCCCCCGACAGCCCTGTGACGGCGCCCCCTGTGCTGTGCAGAGCCATGTGTCTCTCCAGCAGGGTCTTGTGAGAGAACTTCTTCTTGCAGATGTAGCACTCATACGACTTCTCTCCACGGTGCAGCCGCATGTGGACGTTGAGGGAGCTCTTTTGGGTGAAGCGTTTGTTGCAGATGCTGCACTGGTAGGCACGCACCCCTGTGTGAGTGACCATGTGTTTGATTAGGTAATCCTTCAGGGAGAACGAGCGCCAGCAGATGCTGCACTGATGTGGTTTCTCACCTGGATGTACAAAGAAGTCACAGTCATTAGGAGGAAAAAGGAGACAGAAAAACACAAAACCCTGCTAAACAACAAAGAACACTGACTGACAGTGAAGCTCCATTCTTCGAATGTAGCCTTGAGAATTTTGCATGATTTTTGCTAATTAACGAGGACGGTGCCCATCACAAAACAACAGTAAACCCAACACCTCAGTCCATGAACTCACTGTCAAGCAGCCATTGTTTATGGGCACGCTCATCCTCCAGTGTCTGATTCGTTACATTTGAATAGATACCGATATTTCCCTCTTACTCATTAACATATTATCAGTGTATGAACGAGTATCTCAGTTTGAATATATTTTCAAAACGAATCAAAAACAATATCATTTTTAATATTCACTGCTCTTTCATTCTGCTTTTAAATGGCCCAATTATGAATTCAGGTCAAATTTGAACCCCTTCCAACATCCTGCTCGGTGTTGTCTTCCCTATTTTTTACTTTTAATATTTATGCACCAACCACCCACTGATACAACTTTAAAATGACAAATAGTACCTAATCGATGTGTGATATCTTACAGAACAAGCTTAATGGGCAACCATACAGGGCTTTATATTTCACCCACTATAATGTCATCAAAAACACAATATCAGCTACATGATGCAGGTAGCCACAGTTCACTTCTCAATGTGACAAAGCCTTATTACTCATTTGTATAGATCAGCTGAATCTAAATCAGGGATTGACATTAAGGTAACCTAAAACAGATATTTCTGGTACCTCCCCATTTTTTAAGTCAGGGGTGTCAAACTCCTTCCACTAAGGGCCTAGTGTCTGTGGGTTTTAGTTTTTTCCTTTCAATGAAGACCTAGACAGCCAGGTGAGGGGAGTTCTTTACTAATTAGTGACTAAGTACAAGGGAGGAGCGAAAACACTTGGCCCTCCATGGAATGAGTTTGACACGTGGTTTAAGTGGAAGACAATTTATGACATTTCTGTGTGCAAACAGCTAGAGCCATAAAGTGCCATAAATTGTCTCTCTTTCACTTAAACAATTGTGAGGAACAAAAAATACACGTTTTAGGCTACTGGAAAGTTTGGTTGTTTTCACCTGACCAATGGGGAAACCACAGAGAAGGCTCAACTTGCCCAACTGCCATTCCTTCCATAAGGGAAGAAACCAGGAAGTTCACTTGCCTGGCCAATAGGACAATCTTTAATGTCAATCCCTGAAAATCACTACTTCTTTCATGCACAGAAAACAAATATAATGTATAAAGGGAAAGGGGGATACCTAGTCAGTTGTACAACTGAATGCATTCAACTGAAATGTTTCTTCCGCATTTAACCCAACCCCTCTGCATCAGAGTTAGCCACCCATCCTTCAAGAAATAGTTTGTCAAGCAATAAACAAAATACACATTTATTAGGAGGGAATTCAAAAGGCTGATTGAGGACCTTTGTACGTAAGATGTTTGTTCTCTATGATTGTGTTGATGCTTTTCAGGGTATAGATATGAATATTGTTGTGTATATTGATGGGTATAATGATGTGTATAGTGTGTATTGATGTGTATATTGACGTGTATAGTGTATATTGATGTGTATACTGTACATCGATGTATATAATGTATATTGATGTGTATATTGATGTGTATAGTGTATATTGATGTGTACAGTGATGTGTATTGTGTATATTGATGTGTATAGTGTATATTTAAGCAATAAGGCTTGAGGGGGGTGTGGTATATGGCCAATATACACCGAGATGCGTCGTGCCAAAGAACAGCCTTTTGCAGTGGTATATTGACCATATACCAGAAACCCCAGAGGTGCCTTAATTCATTTTTACATGTTTTGTCTGAGCCGCTTTTGAAAGCAAAAGTCAAATTGAAAACAGTATTGGTATTGTTGAATTCGAAAAAGTAACCAATTGTCATACTTGAGTAAAAGTAAAGATACCTTAATAGAAAATGACTCAAGTAAAAGTGAAAGTCACCCAATAAAATTATACTTGAGTAAAAGTCTAAAAGTATTTGGTTTTAAATATACTTAAGTATCAAAAGTATAAATCATTTCAAATTCCTTATATTAAGCAAACCAGACGGCACCATTTTCATTTTTTTACGGCCAGGGGCGCACTCCAACACTCAGACATAATTTACAAATGAAGCATGTGTGTTTAGTGAGTCCGCCAGCTCAGACACAGTAGGGATGACCAGGGATGTTATCTTGATAAGTGTGTGAATTAGACAATTTTCCTGTCCTGCTAAGCATTCAAAATGTAACGAGTACTTTTGGGTGTCAGGGAAAATGTGTGGAGTAAAAAATACATCATTTTCTTTAGGAATGTAGTGAAGTAAAAGTTGTCAAAAATATAAATAGTAAAGTACAGATACCCCCAAAAACAACTTAAGTAGTACTTAATTACTTTACACCACTGGTTTTCATAATAGCAAGCTAGCAAGTCTGTTTGTTTGGTTACCACAGCAACTACTGTAGTTATCTAGTAAACTTGCTAGCTACTTCAGTGGATGTTGAACACATGTCTACTGGCAAATGAACCTCATTTCTAGTGGCAAATGTGTGAAATTATAGCCATGGTATGAAAGGGATAATCAACTCAGGACTTTTGGTTACTACATGATTCCATATGTGCTATTTCATAGTTTTGAATGAGTAGGTGTGACCAAACTTTTGACTGGTACTGTACATAAGGGATAATTAACGAGGGGCTATGTGTTCTATGGAAAATAATGCAAATCCATGGATGGTCAGTTCCACTCCGCGTCTTGGAACACACATTCCACCTCCTTCATTATTTTCCATAAAACGCATAGCCCCTCGTTGATAATACCTTATGTACAGTACCAGTCAAGCGTTTGGTCACACCTACTCATTCAAGGGTTTTTCTTTATTTTTACTATTTTCTACATTGTAGAATAATAGTTTAGACATCAACCTATGAAATAACACATATTTATTTTACCAAGTAAGTTGACTGAGAACACATTCTCATTTACAGCAACGACCTGGGGAATAGTTACAGGGGATAAATGAGCCAATTGTAAGCTGGGGATGATTAGGTGGCCGTGATGGTATGAGGGCCAGATTGGGAATTTAGCCAGGACACCGGGGTTAACACCCCTACTCTTACGATAAGTGCGATAAGGGATCTTCAATGACCTCGGAGAGTCAGGACACCCGTTTAACATCCCATCCAAAAGACAGCACCCTACACAGTGTCCCCAATCACTGCCCTGGGGAATTGGGATATTTTTTAGACCAGAGGAAAGAGTGCCTCCTACTGGCCCTCCAACACCACCTGGTCTCCCATCCAGGGACTGACCAGGACCAACCCTGCTTAGCTTCAGAAGCAAGCCAGCAGTGGGATGTAGGGTGGTATGCTGCTGGATATGGATTCATGTAGTAACCAAAAAAGTGTTAAACAAATAATTTATATTTGAGATTCTTCAAAGTAGCCACACTTTGCCTTGATGACAGCTTTGCACACTCTTGGCATTCACTCAAGCAGCTTCATGAGGTAGTCATATGGAATTAATTTCAATTAACAGGTGTGTTTTGTTAAAAGTTAATTTGTGGAATGGAGTGCTGCATCAGATGACCTGGCCCAATTGAGATGGTTTGGAATGAGTTGGACCGCCGAGTGAAGGAACTCCTTCAAGACTGTTGGAAAAGCATTCAAGGTGAAGCTGGTTGAGAGAATGCCAAGAGTGTGCAAAGCTGTCATCAAGGCAAAGGGTAGCTACTTTGTAGAATTTCAAATATAAAATATATTTTGATTTGTTTAACACTTTTTTGGTTACTACATGATTCCATTTGCATTATTTCATAGTTTTGATATCTTCACTATTATTCTACAATGTAGATAATAGTAAAATAAAGAAAAACCCGTGAATGAGTAAATGTGTCAAAACTTTTGACTGGTACTGTATATTGATCTGTATATTGATGTGTATAGTGTATATTGATGTGTATAGTGATGTGTACATTGACGTGTATATTGATGTGTGTATTGATGTGTATAGTGTATATTGGTTTGTATATTGATGTGTATAGTGTATATTGATGTGTATAGTGTATATTGGTTTGTATATTGATGTGTATAGTAATGTGTATAGTGCATATTGATGTGAATAGTGTATATTGATGTGTATAGTGTATACTGATGTGTATAATGATGTGTATAGTGTATATTGATGTGTATATTGTATATAGGATGTGTGTCTATATTGACCCCTTGCACAGTGAGGAGGGTGGTTTGAGTCGCCCAAAAATCTCCAAGGATCACAGCTGGAGAATTGCAGATGTTAGTTGGGTATCGGGGTCAGAAAGTCTCCAAAACTACAATCAGACGCCGTATACATAACCACAAGTTGTTTGGGAGGGTTGCCATAAAAAAGCCTTTCCTCTCATCAAACAACAAACTCAGGCGCCTACAGTTTGCCCAACGTTACTGGAACTTTCAATGGGACCGGGTTCTATGGTCAGATGAGACCAAAATAGAGCGTTTTGGAAACAAACACCAGAGGTGGGTTTAGCGTAGACAGAAAGATAGCCATGCAGAAAAGTACCTCATCCCCACTGTGAAGTATGGTGGTGGATCTTTGATGTTGTGGGGCTGTTTTTCTTCCAAAGGCTCTGGACAACTTGTTAGGATATATGGTATCATGGACTCCATCAAGTACCAGCAGATATTAAATTAAAACCTGACTGCCTCTGCTAGGAAGCTTAAACTGGGCCGTGGTTGGATCTTCCAGCAGGACAATGATCCAAAGCACACCTCAAAAATCAACACTAAAATGTTTCACTGACCACAGAATCAAGGTTTTCCCATGGCCATCCCAGTCCCCTGACCTAAATCCCATAGAAAACCTGTGGGATGAGCTAAAGAGGAGAGTCCACAAGCGTGGACCTCGGAATCTGAAGGATCTGGAGAGATTCTGTATAGAGGAATGGTCTCAAATCCCTTGCCATGTGTTCTACAACCTCATTACGCATTATAGGAGAAGACTCAGAGCTGTTATCTTGGCAAAGGGAGGTTGCACAAAGTATTGAATGAAGGGGTGCCAATAATTGTGGCACACATATATTTGAGAAAAATATTTGTTTCATGATAATAATTGATCTATTTCAATTATTTTACTTTAATTAAAGGTTAGATTTTTGGGAATATTTTGAATGAAAGACCAAGAGGATAAACAATAAAGACATTTTTTTCACAGCCTGTTTTGCTCCTATTTACCAAGGCTGCCAATATTAGTGGAGGGTATATTGATGTTTATAGTATATACTGATGTGTATACCTAGTCACTTGTACATCTGAATGCCTTCATTTGTAAGTCGCTCTGGATAAGAGCGTCTGCTAAATGACTTAAATGTAAATGTAAACTGAAATGTGTCTTCCGCATTAAACTCTCTGAATCAGAGAGATGCGGGGGGCTTCTGCCCCAGGGAACAGGTTAACTGCCTTGCTCAGGGGCAGAACGCCAGATTTTTACCTTGTCAGCTCTGGGATTCAATCCAGCAACCTTTCGGTTACTGGCCCAACGCTCTAACCACTAGGCTACCTGCCGCCCCAGCATATGCTGATGTGTATATTCATGTTTTTAGTGTATATTGATGTGTATAGGGATGTGTATATTGATGTGTATAGTGTATATCGATGTGTATAGTGATTTGTATAGCGTATATTAATGTGTATAGTGTATATTGATTTGTAGTGTACATTTCTGTATATATTGATGTGTATAGTGTATAATGGTTTGTTATTGATGTGTATAGTGTATATTGATGTATATATTAATGTGTTTAGTGTATAGTGATGTTTATATTGATGTGTGAATTGATGTGTATAGTGTAGTTTATATTGGTTTATATATTGATGTGTATATTAATGTATATATTCATGTGTGTAGTGAAGAGTATATTGATGTGTATAGTGATGTTTATATTGATGTGTGAATTGATGTGTATAGTGTAGTTTATATTGGTTTATATATTGATGTGTATATTAATGTATATATTGATGTGTATAGTGATGTGTATATTGATGTGTATAGTGTATATTCATGTGTACATTGATGTGTATACTGTATATTGATGTGTATAGTGTATATTGATGTGTATGTTGATGTGTATATTGATGTGTAGTGTTCAGTGATGTGTATATTGATGTGCATATTGATGTGTATAGCGCATATTGATGTGAATATTGGTGTATAGTGATGTGTATAGTGTATATTGATGTGTATAGTGTATATTGACGGGTATATTCATGTGTATAGTGTGTATTTCTGTGTATAGTGATATGTATACTGTATATTGATGTGTATAGTGTATGTTAATGTATATATTTACGTGTTTAGTGTATAGTGGTGTGTATATTGATGTGTATAGTGTATATTGATGTGCATATTGGTGTATAGTGTATATTGATGTGTATATTGCTGTGTATGGTGAATAGTGATGTGTATAGTGTATATTGCTGTGTATAGTTTATATTTCTGTGTATAGTGATGTGTATAGTGTATATTGGTGTATAGTGTGTATTGATGTGTATAGTGTATTTTAATGTATATATTGATGTATTTAGTGTATAGTGATGTGTATATTGATGTGTATAGTGTATATTAACGTATATATTAATGTGTACAGTGTATATTGATGTGTATATTGCTGTGTATAGTGATGTGTATAGTATATATTGATGTGTATAGTGTATATTGATGTGAATAGTGTATATTGATGTATATATTGATGTGTATATTGTATATTGATGTGTATAATGTATATTGATGTGTATAGTGTATATTGATGTGAATAGTGTATATTGATTTGTATATTGATTTGTATAGTGTAGTGTATTGTGTATTTTGGTTTGTATATTGATGTGTATTGTGTATATTAATGCATTTATTGATGTGTATGGTTATGTATATATTGATGTGAATATTGATGTGTATAGTGTATATTGATGTGCATAGTGTATAGTGATGTCTGTATTGTATAGTATATATTGATGTGAATATTGATGTGTATAGTGTATATTGATGTGTTTAGTGTATATTCATGTGTATATTGATGTGTATAGTGTATAGTGATGTGTATAGTGTATATATGTGTATATATATGTGTATATTGATGTGTACAGTGATGTGTATAGTGTATATTTGTGTATAGTGCATATTGATGTGCATAGTACATATTGATGTGTATATTGACATGTATAGGGATGTATATAGTATATTGATGTGTATAGTGTATATTTATGTGAATAGTGTATATTGATGTGTATATTAATGAATATATTGATGTCTTTAGCGTATAGTGATGTGTATATTGATGCGTATAGTGTATATTGATGTGTTTATTGATTTGTATAGTGTCGTGTATTGTGTATATTGGTTTGTATATTGATGTGTATAGTGTATATTAATGTATATATTGATGTGTATAGTGATGTATATATTGATGTGTATAGTATATATTGATGTGAATATTGATGTGTATAGTGTATATTGATGTGTATATTGATGTGTAGTGTAGTGTATATTGTATTGTATATATTGATGTGAATATTGATGTGTATAGTGTATATTAATATGTATCTTGAAGTGTATAGTGTATAGTGATGTATATAGTGTATATTGATGATTATAGTGCATGTTAATGTTCATTTTGATGTGTTTAGTGTATATTGCTGTGCAGAGTGATGTGTATAGTGTATATATATCTGTATATATATCTGTGTATAGTGATGTGTATAGTGATGTGTATAGTGTATATTGATGTTTATAGTGCATGTTGATGTTCATTTTGATGTGTTTAGTGTATATTGCTGTGCAGAGTGATGTGTATAGTGTATATATATATATATATATATATATATCTGTGTACAGTGATGTGTATATTGATGTGTATAGTGTATATTAATGTGTATATTGATATGTATAGTGATGTGTATAGTGTATATTGATGTGTATAGTGATGTGTATAGTGTGTATTGATGTCTATAGTGTACATTGATGTGAATATTGATATTTATAGTGTATATTGATGTGTATAGTGTATATTAACGTATATATTGATGTGTATAGTGTATATTGATGTGTATATTGATGTGTATAGTGTATATTGATGTGAATAGTGTATATTGATGTGTATATTAATAAATATATTGATGTCTTTAGTGTATAGTGATGTGTATATTGATGCGTATAGTGTATATTGATGTGTTTATTGATTTGTATAGTGTAGTGTATTGTGTATATTGGTTTGTATATTGATGTGTATAGTGTATATTCATGTGTATATTGATGTGTATAGTGTATAGTATATATTGATGTGAATATTGATGTGTATAGTGTATATTGATGTGTATAGTGATGTGTATAGTGTGTATTGATGTCTATAGTGTACATTGATGTGAATATTGATATTTATAGTGTATATTGATGTGTATAGTGTATATTGATATGTGTATTGATGTGTATAGTGTCGGGTGTAGTGTATATTGGTTTATATATTGATCGGTATAGTGTATATTAATGTATATATTAATGTGTATAATGTATCGTGATGTGTATATTGATGTGTATAGTGCATATTGATGTGTATAATGTATATTGATGTGTACATTGATTTGTATAGTGTATATTGATGTGTATAGTGTATATTGATGTGTATAGTGTATATCGATGTGTATATTGATGTGTATAGTGTATATTGATGTGTATAGTGTATAATATGTGTATAGTGTATATTGATGTGTATATTGATATGTATAGTGTATATTGATGTGTATAGTTTATAGTGATGTATATATTGATGTGTATAGTGTATATTGATGTGTTATTGATGTGTATAGTGATGTGTTTAATGTGTATTGATGTGTATAGAGGGCTCATCTGTGAAAGAGATCTCAGCCTAGTAAAAAAGAAATCCATTGCTACATCTAAACTAAAATAATTATTAATTGTGTTTGTGTCTTTTATGTTTGCAAATGTCTAGGGAAATTATTTGAAACCCCACTCATGGCAATGGGGAGCCAGTGTACTCACCAGTGTGCACAAACATGTGTTTGACGTAGTTCTGTTTAGCAGTAAAGGTTTTAGTGCAGAGAGTGCACTCATAGGGCTTCTTCTCCCCCTGTCCCATCGAGGCCGCCTGTTGCTGTTCCCGCGCTGCCTGTTGCTGTACCGTCAATTGCTGAGGGAATGGGGGCATACTAGGGGTAGGCCCGGACACAAACTGGGGCTGCTGGCCTCCCATGGACTGCTGCAGGCTGAAGAGGAAGGGCTTGTTGTTGCTGGCCGACTGTGTGGGAAACAGAGTGGGCAGGTAGGAGTTGCCAGCCATGCCCATTACCTGGGTGTTGCTGGTCATGGTGAGCGGCATCCTCAGGTTGCTGGTGTGAGATTCGGCCTGACGCATATAGAGTAGGGCACTTGGCAGAGACTGGGCCATGATTGGGTTGGGCAGGGGCTGCAACATGTTACTGTCGCTAGTGCTGTGGGATGTGCCCCCTTCCTCCGTCTCATGAATCTGCTCTGGGGAGGAGTCATTGACCTCAATCTGCACTGGGGTCCCCTCTCCACCTCCTTCCCTCCCAAAGCCCACAGGGTACTGGTGCTGGTCCACGGAGTCTGGCTCAGTACCAATGGAGGAGCTTACCCCTGAGTCAAAGCTTTCACCCTTCGGTTCAGTCTCCACACCCTCAACGTGGTCAGTGTCCTCTGTGCACTCATCCATACCATAGCAGCTGTACTCATCCTCTGCTTCCTGCTTTATGTGAATGCCTCCTGTCTGTATGCGTACCGGTCGGGGCTGCTTGCGGCAGTGGGTGGTCTCAGGGGTGGATAGGAAGCGTTCCATCTGCTGTGACCTTTCATGGATGCGGGTGATCCACGGCGGGTCCTGGTCGTGCTGGTCCTTCTGCATGCTAAGGGCTGGGTCGTAGCTTGTTGTCATACTGGTTACGTAGTGGGAGCGCTCACGGGTTCCATTCTGCAGTGAGAGGCCTGAGTAGGAGTACAGCGATGTGTACGCACGCTCAAGGCTCTGCTGGGATGTGGCCTGCATGTACCCTGACTCTGCATCGCTGCTGGGCCCAGAGGTGCCTGACTCAGGTGTGCCCCGGGGCGTCTCCTGCCCAGAGTCCCCTGGGTTGACAGGGAACCCCCCTGGACCAGCCAGGCCCACATTCTGGGACACGATGCGGGTGCACTCATCGATGACCGTCTTGATCTGCAGGATACTTGCAGCAGTGAGGATCTGGAGAGCCTCCGATTGGGACACCCGCAGGACCCCGCTGTACATGAAGTCTATCAGCTTCTGGATGGACTGCACCGAGACCACCGAGGGGATCTCAATGTCACTGTAGCCCAGGAGCAGCTTGTCCTGGAAGAAGGGGCTCCCAGCGGCCAGCACGCAGCGGTGGGCTCGCAGCATGCTTCCATGGATCCGAACAGTCACGTCACAGAAGTGCCCGCGGTTGCGCTGCTCATTGAGGGTCTCAAGTACAGAATTGCTGAAGTTGTGGAGATTGATGTTATGAATGCGCTCGGTCATCCCCTTGCAACAGATGTCACCTGGACACAGAAGAAAAAAAGGCTTAATGTTTTAAATAATTAATAAACCTTTAGAAAGTCAAAATGTGGGCCACATGATGAGCACTATCTAATACAAAAAAAATGATAATGATTATAAAATACAAGATGAAACATAGCTGCACTGCAGGGACATAATCAGGATATTTAGCACAGAAATGCCAAGTTTAATCAATTTCAACAAATGACCTTCTCCATCCACCCCATGTGCTTTCCTCACATTTCAGTGGTCATCTTATTTTCAGAAGATGTTGGCATTTGATATTGAAACAATCAAATTAGTCAAGGTAAACTAGCTAGCTGGTTAGTAGTTGGATGAATGTCTGCACAAAACTGCACAACAAAGGATCTGTAGCGCGATAGAGGGAAAGAGACAATCAAGATGGATCCCCATCTCATTAGTTTTGTTCCCATCTTACAAGTCTGGTGGTAGATTTTCTCTGAGACTCTAAACCACCAGTAGGTGGTGCTCTGGGTTTAAACCAATAGGCTTAGTTTATCAGCCGTCCACCTGCGTGCTCAGTGATGGTGCTCCCTAACTATCTTACCCTCTGCTCTCCAAGTGATGGCGCTCCCTAACTATCTTACCTCTGCTTTCCCAATTTTGGGACATTACACAAATTAAGCTGGTATTTGCGCCAGAGTCCTTTGCTAAAATTTGGTCTGACAATGTTTAGGCCACCCTCATGAATGGATTTGTGGCTGCCCTGAACACAAACTGCACCTGAAACTCATATCTACAAATTGGCTCAGCAACTAAACAAATCTTCAAAAATAGCTCCATTATATTCCAAGCGTAACAGTATTGCTCTCAATTCATGCAATGTTAAAGCTCCTCTTAGACATCTAAATGTAGTATTAACAAAATGCTACAAAGACAATATACAACTGACTTGTTGAATATTGCTTGACTTTTCTAGCTGACATTTGAAGATCAGTTGAATAAGACTGGATATGACAATGAAAGACAATGGCATCCAATAGCTTTGTCATTCCACACATGGAATCTTGATTATTTAAATTGGTTTTCTACCATTTCACCATAATAACATATTTTATTAACCACTTTGATAGCAGAACAAGTATCAAATCACTAAATATTATTTAGCATTAGCCCTCCAGCAAACAGCCTCTACATTATACTGTCCTTAAAAAAACATGAATGGCTTTTCTGGAAGACTGAACACCTGTTCATACAATCGTATATGTTTTACATAATTTCATTCATCCACATAACCCACACCCAGAGTACATGGGTTCTTAAAACCACTGCTATTATACAGTACCTCCCCTTTTACCCTCTGGGTACATACCGTACAGACACACACACACACACGCACACACACACACACACACACACACACACACACACACACACACACACACACACACACACACACACACATACACGCACAAGCACACACACCCACACCCACACACACACACACACACACACACACACACACACACACACACACACACACACACACACACACACACACACACATACACACACACACACACACACACACACACACCACACGTTTATTCTTATAGCACCTGACCCCCTTTCACTACTTTCACCCTTGTAATTATCATATGCAATAGCAGTAAAACTACAATTAAATCAGACTTCTCTCCTATTCAGTCGTAAAGGAAAGGTGGCATGATATACAATATATTCCACAAATCTAACAACGTAGATTGATTATATTCCATCTAAAGGGTCTTCATGCAAAAGTGTATAAAACATTTTCGCAATTTGAATTACATTCATCAAAAACTCCTATACCAACAATACAGTGCAGCTTTGACGTCAAGAAAGGAACAGCCTGCTGGTGGCTTTGGTGATGGAGGCTAATTGGGTAAGTAGGTACTAAAGTGCCCAAAGAGTTTTGTCATGTTATCTTGTTAGTAGATTATAAAAAATTAAGATAGCCAGCTATCTAAGTGCACCGGGCCATGCAAAACTAACTGGCCCACTCAGATCTAACATGGTGTTTGGGGATGGAATAAGCTAACTAGCTAGCTAGCTAGCAAGCAAGCTACAACAACCCCATCAACACTGTACGCTTTGCAGAAATGGATGGTCAAATACCAATCGGGTTAATGTCATTATTTATTTCAAGGTAGGTCTTTATTTTAGCTGAACTGCCTGATCTTTCTTGGCCGATATTACTTGCAGGATATCATGGTAACCAATGTTTGTCCATTATACCTGGATTTACTGTTACTGCTGCTAATAACGTCAGTAACGTTAGCACTCAGGTTAGCATGTGGCTAGCTATAGCTACCATTGGCCAACAGTTTTAGCCAGTTTGGTTATAGACTTTCAATGTCTACTACGATGGTAAAGGTTTATTTTTGTGTAACAGTATGAGAAATGCTTGACTTGGTATAATGGGGGTCCTTACCGTCTTATGTGGACACTGGCTTCACTCCTGCTGTGTATTCACTTGTGTCCTTCTCTTAAAGTCACTTTTCCGAACGCTTTTCCGACATGACCTCGGTCAAATTCGGATAAAATATAAATTTGTCTCAAAATACAAATGTAAAGTGATATGTCGTATTGGGACTTTTAGTTGGAAGGATGAAATCAATCCGAATGTTCAACAGCAACCTAATTCTGCAATCTTCCCGTTAATGTTAAACACAATCATCAAGATCTTCCTAGATAATGTATAATGTATATTCATGGCCATGCCTTGCTTTTAGGTCAAGTGATTACCTTTGACCATCTGCCAGAGAAAATAAAAGCCTTGAATCTACAGTATGTCTATTTACTTTAATGTTTTATATAAGACTTGCTATCAAAACCAAGGGAAGAACTAATGAACACCATTTAGTTTTATTTACTCTTGGGAAACCAATTGATCGAAAGCATTATAATAAATAAAAACAGATTTTTTTTTTTAAACAAACATCCTCTAATCACAGCCATTAGGCTTAATACAATCAGAAAGAGAAAAACGGGATGACTGCAACATGCCGTGACAGCAGGACAGCTTTGGTATATATTTACAAAACCATACTGAATGTCTGTTAATAAATGACAAACACACCCATGCAGCTAGAGATACAGTGGCCAGAGTAGCCTAACTGCCGACAGACTGACCAACTGACCGACCAACTGACCAACCACAGAAATATACTCACAGTCAGATGACTCTTGTTGGGAAGATGTGTGTGAGGCTGGTGATGAGGCACAGGGCACACTGCTACAGGTTGCTGGTGAAGGTGGCTATGGAAAGACCAGTCCTAGGCTGTCCCTTCAGTCCTCTCTGCTGCCACTATCATAGGTCGCTCTGCCACAGGGCCACAGTGGTCTCTTCAATACCACCCTGGGGGAAAAAGAGAACATGTTCATTCTGAGAAAGAAATGTGTAGGTGTCTAACCTTCATACATAGATAATGAAGTGAGCAATGCAATCTGGATTTGTTATAATTTCCAAG
Source organism: Salmo trutta (assembly GCF_901001165.1). Lineage (NCBI taxonomy): Eukaryota > Metazoa > Chordata > Actinopteri > Salmoniformes > Salmonidae > Salmo > Salmo trutta. Next base: position 81,946,878 of record NC_042968.1, on the reverse strand, counting down.
GTAAAGAGTGAGTGGACCTTCTAGACCAATTTAAGGCAGTTTACTCTAGTGGACACTTGACCGCCAATTATATGTCAAGGTTAGAAATCATATGGTCACAGGGCCAAATCTCTTTTCAGTCGTTATCTAAACTACTGGTCAGTGAACCACACCCTGCAAAGGAGATCCTTCCACATTCCAGTCTGATTTACCCACAAAGATATTATACTCCTCATACTGTATCATATTTTCCCATTTTGAATAAAAGGACAAAGGTCAAAGGCTATATACATATGTTCAAGATCTCATAGATTTATCAGAAAAGCATTGAGAGAGACCAGAAAATTCTACAACATGCCTAGAGAGGGCCTAGAGAGGACTCAGGAGCTTGATTTATTTGAATAAAAGATTGCAACAATGGCGAAAGGACTGTTCTCCAATACAAAGGACTCCAACAGTGTGTGTGTGTGTGTGTGTGTGTGTGTGTGTGTGTGTGTGTGTGTGTGTGTGTGTGTGTGTGTGTGTGTGTGTGTGTGTGTGCGTGTGTGTATACACAATCATCAAGGTCTTCCTAGATATGTGTGTGCCAAGGCAGTACTGAATGTGATTTCAAATGTATGTTTATTTATTTTTACTCCTTTTTCTCCCCAATTTCACGATATCCAATTGGTAGTTACACTCTTGTCCCATCGCTGCAACTAAAAAAAATTAAAATAAAGAAAAACCCTGGAATGAGTAGGTGTGTCCAAACTTTTGACTGGTACTGTATATCAATACTAAAATAGACAACATGGGGTTACTATGGAGCACCATAGTAAGACCTTACGATCAGTAACAGTCAACTGAGAAATACTGTAACACAAGGCATTCTTGAAGAAACACAAAAAGGCATTTAACTACACCCAGGGTGTGATTCTCAGGTTTACAGAGACTCTAAGCCATACATATGTGTGCATGGCCATAAACTGTAAAAGGCCAACTGTAGACGATGTGAGTGAGCATCCTCAGGTTTGTACTGTAGGTCCTCACAACTGTTCACAAAATGGAGGAAATTTCCATATATCAAATTCAAATAAAGTTTCCTAAAGGATAAATACCCATATTTGCTTTGAACCGTTGCATTGTGGTTTCCTCTTTTTGATGGTGGACAGTGCCTATAGTACAATAAAAACAAATGTCTTCCTATTTTTTTTGTCTTCCCTTTTCTTGCCATGTGTCTTTCATCTATTGCAATCTATTTAATGAATGATCTTCATGAATATGATCATACACTATACTGCAGGAATATCACGTATTTGGTATTTTATTCGGATCCCCATTAGCTGTTGCTGAAGCGACTTTTCCTTGGTTAAAGCATTAAGCTTGATTAAACAGTAAACATTAGTAGAGGGGGTAACCAACAACCATTTTAATCATTCCAAGGAACCTTTAAAATATTTGACTCTGGGAAAATGTACTGGCATCAAGTAAAACAACTTGTATTAACTTTAAGAGCCACCATGGCATTTTTTTGCCTTTACCTCCCTTATCTCACATCATTTGCTCACATTGTATATAGTCTTATTTTTTTCTACTGTATTATTGACTGTATGTTGTTTACTCCATGTGTAACTCTGTGTTGTTGTATGTTGTTGAACTGCTTTGCTTTATCTTGGCCAGGTCGCAATTGTAAATGAGAACTTGTTCTCAACTTGCCTACCTGGTTAAATAAAGGTGAAATAAAAAATAAAAAAATTAATAAAAAGAGCGACTAATCAAAAGGTAATGACTGCAACAGACAAACAAGACATAGCATGTGACGGTAATGAATACCGAATTGTCTCCATAAATGCTTTATGTCATTTATCTATTCATCAGATTTATTCTCTGCTTTTGGTTATCTTTCCCAGTCTGCTCTGAGCATAGATATTTATTTTTCTAAAAAGGGCTTTATTTATCGTTGCATACTTTCCATTGTATTAGTAGGCCTATGCCTCTGGCAGACCAGCCAGATTAATGTAATTAAACACTGCTTTGTATAGATGTAGGATCTTAATTTGAGCCAGTATGCTACAGCAGGAAAATAATACAGCTGCAACAGGAAATATTAATTATTATGTGGATTATAATGATTGGACATTTTTGTAGGGGTTGATAGGAAAGTTATCCTGCAACAGGGTGATCAAATTAAGATCCTACATCTGTAGATGCACAGAAGCAGTCAAATTCAACCTTTGGAAAAACAAAATATCATAAACTAAGAAAACACAATGTAACGTACAACCAAACGTTTCTTCTGCTGTCCACATATGATAAACCTTTTAGGCTCCACGTAGAACCCTCTGTGGAAAGGGTTATACAGTACATGGAACCCATATGGGTTCTACCTGGAACCAAAAGGGTTCTACCTGGATACATGCAGTGTTCCATTGCGAAAGAGATTCTTAGTTTCAATGGGACTCCCTGTTAAAATAAAGGTAAAATAAAGAAATGTGGACCTCTTCAACCTGTTTCCTAACAACCAAATACCTGTGGTTACAGCACAGAAGACTGACATACAGCGTCCCCTCTATGCCAATAGTTGTGATCCCCGCCATGAATAATGTTTGTTTCTCTATTGTTTTATCGAATTATAGTTTGAGGCACAGTAAATATAGCTATAAGCATGTGTTGCTGTTTGTTTTCCATATTGGACAAAATGGCACCATGTTTCCATAACGAGCCACTGCTGTGGTTTTAGGTCAAACAGCTCAACAGAAACAAGCCTTGGTTAGCCTCACCAACTACGCCACCAGCCATATTATTTTAATATAGGGACTTTGCAAAACACCTTCCAATGATGCTAAGAACTAAGTCTGAAGCCATTGCTATTAGGGATGTGACAAGTGGACCATTTTTCTTAACGTTTAAACTGCAATTTTTGTATTGGGTTTCTTTTAAAACCATAAGAAAAAAAAACATACAATTCCACGTCAATTCACAATGCAGAATAATGGTCCTATTACGTATGTAAGACCACTAGGGCCGGGCAATGAAGTTATATCTACCACAACCCTTTACAGACATAGAACACTGCTACAGTAGCATGTCAATAATTGATAACTTTTAAGACAATTTCAAAAAGTACAGCATCAGAAGCATCTGTATCTTTTCAGACAGAATTCTGCCCTGTTTCCCTGAAAACAATAAATGTTGCTGATTGATGTTCAGCTGTGTTGTTTATGTTTTTTTTATGGTAAGTTATGGTAACTTTAAAGTACTTTTTTAGGAAAGAGTGGTCTGTGCTCAGGCAGCAGGCAGGCTAGGATTGACAGGTCTGGTCGCTTAGTGATGAAAGTTAGTCCCGCTTCAGAAGCGGCATTACTTTACAGACAAGTAAAATGCCATTCATGTCTCCAGAGAAGGTTTTGTGTCAGCGTTTAAGAAGCCGTAGTGTTGCCTGCCCTAACAGGCAAGCAAACATGCCGTAGCCGGGGCGCTTTCAAGGGGCCACATACCATTATATCTGAAAAGGGTAATTGATACAGGCTACAGTATACCGGTAGCCTACTGTAATTTCATATTATGAGACAAAAACACCCCCACCCACTCTGCAACGAAGTGTAGCCTACACCGTGCTCGCAAGACTGGCCCGAATATACTGTATCAGTTCATGAATAGCCTAAGCTAGGATTTTCTACACGCAACAGACCGAAGACTGAACACACACTAGTGTCATTCACGAAAAGAAAGAGCAGGCTGGCCAGCATGAGGGAGAGAGAGGAGGGGCAGACAGAACCGTGTGCATATGTCTTGGTAATCTGCATCTCGCAATGTCTTAATTGTATTGCATGCCTCGCAAATTCACCAAAGTAGCTTAAAGTTTGCCTCTTCCTCTCTGGTTTTATTTAAATTACACAACTTTCCCCAGGCCTTTATAGCCATATAGTCTAGTCAGGCTATAACACGGAAAATCATGTTTTGTGATAACTGCACTGTGATTTTAATTATGTGGGGGAAAAAACATTGTTTTTCGGTTTGGGATTTTTCTTAACGTTAAGGATCCCAACTCCATTTAAACATTTAAACGTTCACACCCCTAATTGCTATGCAACTGAAAAGATTTTGAGTCTTGCGTGGCAACAGCTGGAACAAACCAATGCAACACCCTAAATTGTCTTCTGACCCCTAATAATCCATACAATCACAATAAGATCCCAGCAGCCACCCTTGCGGACCCCTGATAAAGTGTAATGTGTAAGCACACTTGCCAGGACCGTAGTCACTGGTTAACGTCTATGTGCGTACACTGCCTATACAGTATGCTCATTAACCAACACTGAGCAACTACATGTCAGAGCTATTCCTATAGAATTTGAATTCAAGTACAACAGTACATTCTATAATAAAGAACATCATAGAGATGTACCATTCATCACGCACACACATACACGCACAGTATGCACTCCCTCACTCACTTTTAACTTGAGGAAAATAATAGAAAGAACATTAAGGGGCCTTTTTCTAGTTCTTTTTTAAAAGTGTCACAAAGTGCTGAAATCAAGAGGGAAATTTCACTAGTTTACAAAAGCCAGTGAATGCAGGTTTAATAGTGTGTTAACGTCTGGTTAGTGTCATTCTATGGTGACCTGATGACAAAGGCCTCTCCAGGGCCAGTTTTAGACAACACAAGCATATTTACTTCCTCCCTGGTCTCAGTTGCAATCTAGACATGTAAATCCACCTGCCTGAGCGTTGAAGTGAGGTGAATAGGGGCACAAAGGAGCAGACTAAGGGAAGCAGACTTCTGCTGCCCAGACTGCCACTCACAACAGTGATTCCATTTTAGCTGTGACACAGTGGGTGAGCAGCAGCCAGCTCCTACCTGCAGTGAATGCTAATCAGTCCAGGGGTCTCCCTCCTCCCTCCCCTGCCTTGGACGAAAGGGGCTGATGATGATCCTTCAAAATTAATTAGATCCTTTTTGGAGGCAGCCATTTTCTTCCACTACTTATGCCTCTGCCAAATCTGTATAATTTTTGTATTTTCATCCCTGTTCAGAGGGAATCAAACTATACTATTATAATGCATTTATGTGTCTGATATTGATCTTCCCCAAGCCTTTCCACAGCTCTCCCTTTCTCTTTCTCTCGCTCTCTCTCCCTGCACTGTGTCCCTCTCTGTAGAGTTAGCTGTCAATAAGTCCCCAGAGGTCAGTTCGTCTGCTAGAAATCAGACACAATGCTCCAGACTGCCAGTGCCATGCCCTGCTGCCACAACAAAGACCACAGGAGGAAAAAAAGGAGGAGAGAAGGGAAGAGAGCAGCATCACCAGTCTGACTTCAGGTTAATCAGAGCTGCCTAGCCTGCCTTAATTAGTTGGCAACCTCATGAAGAATACTGCGCCAAATTTGGAAATCAGTTTAATCTAGGGGGAAAATGAAAAGAAGGTGGGGGTGCGGGATGGGGTTGAGGACAGAGATGAGAGGCGGGTTTGTGAAAGGAGACGATGTTAGCCATGTGAATAATATACATCTTGAATATGCAAATGTGACTTACAATACACACCACAAGCATATATTTTCTCCTTGATACATGTGAGCCTACAGAGGGATTTTAATGGAAATGAACCAGCCCATTTGTTTCCTTGGGCGATGAATAATCTGTGATGTGTATTGTGTTGTGCCTACTGTACCATTCAGAAGGATATTCTGGCCTATTCTGATTCTATTTAGTGTTAACAGCAAACAGACAACGCAGCATGCAGTGTTTTGCTACTTTTTGTTGGGGCACATGAATACTATCAATAACTGTAAAGTAAAAGGAAATCTATCAAATCTGTAAAAACAATCTGGTTCAACCATCATTTCATCACGATTGTTATTTCTACTGCCAAAAATGAAGCCTAAGAAAAATGGGTCAGCTTTCAACACTTATGAATGGTAGGGTAAGTATTTGAACACCGACGAAATTGCCCCAAAACCTTTTTCACACCAGATAAAATAATTATAGTCACAAATGTCATAAGAGTAGCAAATGTGATTTAGATGTAATTTTTTTTTCTGTTACAATATTGTTGCTGTCACTGAGGTACAGTTTGACAGAGGTCAAACCCAGTAGCAGCAGGCTTACTGTTTCATCACAGCCTTTCTATAGTTTGACATACATACATTCCAAAATGATTTGAATAACTTGAATAACAAAATACACATAGGTCTACATCTATTAATTCACCGCAGGGAGCCACATTGTACATCATCTGAACAATATGTATACCACATCATCTGAACAATATGTATACCACATCATCTGAACAATATGTATACCACATCATCTGAACAATATGTATACCACATCATCTGAACAATATGTATACCACATCATCTGAACAATATGTATACCACATCATCTGAACAATATGTATATCACATCATCTGAACAATATGTATATCACATCATCTGAACAATTTGTATACCACATCATCTGAACAATTTGTATACCACATCATCTGAACAATTTGTATACCACATCATCTGAACAATTTGTATGCCACATCTGAACAATTTGTATACCACATCTGAACAATTTGTATACCACATCTGAACAATACTGCAAATGCCACTCTGATCTGAATAAATTATTGGCAATTGAATGTTCAGTTCTCTCCCAACAACATTCTGTTGGGTAATTAAATTAATGAGCAATATACAGTACTACATCTCTTATTACAGTTGAGTGGTTTAAAATCAAGCCCTTGTGCTATTAACTATAAACATGAAAATGACCTGATAATACACTCAATGCACCCATACTGGAAAACAACAACTCAATCTCAGGTTTTAATTGATTAACCTTTGGTCTGCATATGAACTCTGATGTCAGAAAATCCATCAAACAACATTAACAAAACACCTACACACAGCTTCAAATATATAAAAATACCCCCCAAATAAGGCCACATTGTCGTGATGTGCTGTGTAGTCTAACATTCCTTACAAATGTTTCTAATTTTAATAACGTGTTGGCCAAAACGAAGTTTTCAACATACATGATTGGCATGTTTATAAAGGTATAGTAATTGGTACAGTACGTGCCAATACTACAGGCCATTTAAGTCAAAGCAATACCACCACTCAAAACATGAGAATGATTTCATAAATGATAAATGAGATGATTGCCGCCCCCGCCCCCAACAAAAAGAGGGTTAGGTAATGATTGCCCCTGCCCGACCCCTGAGGGTTAGGTCATGATTGCCCCTGCCCGACCCCTGAGGGTTAGGTAATGATTGCCCCTGCCCGACCCCTGAGGGTTAGGTCATGATTGCCCCTGCCCGACCCCTGAGGGTTAGGTCATGATTGCCCCTGCCCGACCCCTGAGGGTTAGGTAATGATTGCCCCTGCCCGACCCCTGAGGGTTAGGTAATGATTGCCCCTGCCCGACCCCTGAGGGTTAGGTCATGATTGCCCCTGCCCGACCCCTGAGGGTTAGGTAATGATTGCCCCTGCCCGACCCCTGAGGGTTAGGTAATGATTGCCCCTGCCCGACCCCTGAGGGTTAGGTCATGATTGCCCCTGCCCGACCCCTGAGGGTTAGGTAATGATTGCCCCTGCCCGACCCCTGAGGGTTAGGTAATGATTGCCCCTGCCCGACCCCTGAGGGTTAGGTAATGATTGCCCCTGCCCGACCCCTGAGGGTTAGGTAATGATTGCCCCTGCCCGACCCCTGAGGGTTAGGTAATGATTGCCCCTGCCCGACCCCTGAGGGTTAGGTAATGATTGCCCCTGCCCGACCCCTGAGGGTTAGGTAATGATTGCCCCTGCCCGACCCCTGAGGGTTAGGTAATGATTGCCCCTGCCCGACCCCTGAGGGTTAGGTAATGACTGCCCCTGCCCGACCCCTGAGGGTTAGGTAATGATTGCCCCTGCCCGACCCCTGAGGGTTAGGTAATGATTGCCCCTGCCCGACCCCTGAGGGTTAGGTCATGATTGCCCCTGCCCGACCCCTGAGGGTTAGGTAATGATTGCCCCTGCCCGACCCCTGAGGGTTAGGTAATGATTGCCCCTGCCCGACCCCTGAGGGTTAGGTAATGATTGCCCCTGCCCGACCCCTGAGGGTTAGGTAATGATTGCCCCTGCCCGACCCCTGAGGGTTAGGTAATGATTGCCCCTGCCCGACCCCTTAGGGTTAGGTCATGTTCTAATCTAAGGTAATCTTACTCAATTGTTAATGTTCTTTGGTCATTTGAGTCTTTGAAAACAATGTATAGCTTCAACAACAAAAAATATATCATTAGCACTGTCAATCCATGCATCCATATCTATGAATGTCACAGCGGTTACATGTCCCTGGTCAATCCCTCAGATTACCAAACGAAGGCAGGGTGAGGCTGTTGATATGACTGACTAGAATTACAACAAAATGTTAGGTTAGGAACTCACCAAACATTGTAGAAAGCTATTGCCATAGCATCTCAGAAATGAACCCCTACTGAGAAGTTACGTTATGCATCAATCTATAACATATTCACAACCCTTGACTTTTTCCACATTCTGTTTTGTTACAGCCTGAATTTACAGCCTGGATTACGTTTAGATTTTTTTTGTCACTGGCATACACACAATATCCCATAATGTCAAACTGGTATTATGTTCTTCAAAATTTCTACAAACTAATTACAAATTAAAAGCTGAAAAGTCGTGAGTCAATAAGTATTCAATAAGTATTCAACCGAGATACTGACAGGTGCATGGATACCAACGTTCAGAGTTGGTATCCATGCAATACCTGCATGGATAGCTTCCAGATAATGAGAAACTTATCTCCTGATCACCACATGGACACAGTTTCCCATGATCTTGAGATAACAAAGGTAAAGAGTCGTTTGTTTGAATGGCCATATTAAAAGACTTCAGTCGTGATGTCAACACTTGATGTTCCACCAGGGGGCAGTGTAGCCAACGTTTTTTATTTAACCTTTATTTAACTAGGCAAGTCAGTTAAGAACAAATTCTTATTTACAATGACAGCCTCGCCCGCCAAATCCTAACCCGGACGATGCTGGGCCAATTGTGATACAGCCTGGATCTGACCCAGGGTCTGTAGTGACGCCTCTAGCACTGAGATGCAGTGCCTTAGACCGCTGACCCAGGGTCTGTAGTGACGCCTCTAGCACTGAGATGCAGTGCCTTAGACCGCTGCGCCACTCGGGAGCCCAATGTGACTTGCTACTCAAGCACAAAGTGGACGTAGGCGTTCTTCTTGATCAACTTGTTCCTCCACATGCCGACCCCACTATTGAATAGGACTAATTTAGTGGCGTAAAGTATTTAATAAAAAATACTTGAAAGTTATACTTAAGTAGTTTTTGGGGGTATCTGTACTTTACTATTTATAATTTTGACAACTTTTACTTCACTACATTCTTAAAGAAAATGATGTACTTTTTACATTTTGAATGCTTAGCAGGACAAGAAAATTGTCTAATTCACACACTTATCAAGAGAACATCCCTGGTCATCCCTCCTGCCTCTGATCTGGTGGACTCACTAAACACAAGCTTTGTTTGTAAATGATATCTGATTGTTGGAGCATGCCCCTGGCTATCCGTCAATTCAAAATAAAAGGATGCCGTCTGGTTTGCTTAATACAAGGAATTTGAAATTATTTATACTTTTACTTTTGACACATAAGTATATTTTGGCAATTACATTTACTTTTGATACTTAAGTATATTTAAAACCAAATACTTTTAGAGTTTTACTCAAGTAGTATTTTACAGGGTGACTTTCACTTTTACTTGAGTCATTTTCTATTAAGGTATCTTTACTTTTACTCAAGTAGGACAATTGGTTACTTTTTCCACCACTGGACTAATTCTCAGCACAAAGACTACTAGACCAAGCTACGTAGTAGGCTACATGAGGTATGTGAACAGGGCTTCTGTACATTTCATTTGAATGCTCTTACTTGCGATGGATATATTGCTATATATATTGGAATTATCGGATTACCAGTCTGATGTTGAAAAACTGTTCATGTGAGCTTCCAAGTCGGAAATACAAGTGGGAGAATCTGGTTTTATCTTTGTGCTCCTAGTTTACAAGTCGTGACGTTTCATGATAAGATAGCTAATTCATTAACCAACCTCAGCTAGCTGGCTAACTCACTGTTATTGTCAATCTCAATGATCCAAAATCGTTCAGACTTCAAAAGTACTTCAACACAATGAAGTCTAATGAATAACTTGATAACTTTAAATTACACCCTGAAGCGGATAAGTCTGTATTGCTGAATTATTTTCCGTAATTACAGTCTCCAATCCACCATTACTGCATGGTTAATTTGCTAAAATTTGGTAGATAACAGCTGATTTTGCTGTTTTTTCCAAAAATGACCAATGCAAATGTTTGCAAGAAAAACAAGATAAAGGTACAGAACTCGTCGAAAATATTGAAAATACTAAGATGATTACGTGACACAGATATGCTATTATAGTAAACTATTCCTTTAAAAGCACATAGATTAGGTCAGAGTTCGACCAAAATGAGCATCTATATAGTGACAAGTGACTGGAATAAATTTCCACAAAGGCAGAAAGCAGGCGGGAGGAGGCGGGAATATTTTAGCCAATTCGCAGGTTCGTATGTGAACAACAGGCACAACAACAGGCACAAAGTTGCAACCTAAAAATGACAAAACTTCTATTTGATCAAATAAGCTTCATGTAGCAAATTAGCAATTACATTTTATGATGACAAAACTCGACACTCTCCCATTGACCTGCAAAGCAAAAAATCCCCACTTCTACTTGATAACGGTTTATTTTCATGGTGGAAAGATTTTGGGCGAAGTCAGCCCTCTTGCTTTGCCTCTTCCTCTCTGGCTTCCCCAGAATCTCCTCATTGCCACCTATAAAAATTTACCTACATTTAGGCTACTGTTTATTTGTGTATTTCACACTATGTTGGGGTAAAAATCTGATAATAATGCTTGTATGGATGTCGTCCCCAATACCTGCATTATACATAAAAAAGGTGCAACTTCCACCAATCGATTTCAAGCTTATCCAAACTGTAGTTAGCATTTAGCAACAAAAAAAAACACCACCCAAAATGGACAACATCTAAATTTCATGCTGCAAAAACAGCAAAATATATCCAAAACGGATTTTAGTAACCACATTCAGATTTGGGTTCAAATACTATTTAGGGTATTTCATAGACATTTTGGTATAAGTATTTTGTTGTTTCTTCTTTGAAAATACAAGTAGTTGAATATTGGATTGTATTTGTAGATACACTTGGAAAGTATTGGCATATTTGAAAATACTCAAATACACAGACAAGTGTATTTTCAAATAAAAATATTTAAATACTACATGCATTTGAACCCAGGTCGGTTTGCTCCTAGGGGTATTTGAAATAAGTATTTGGAAATAAGTATTTGAAAATCGTTTTGGCTATTTATAGAAAGTTATTTGAAAATATTTTCAAATACTTCAAATAGAGGTAGCTCAGTGGCAGTCGATGCCTTACAAAATAAGGAAGGACAATTTTTTTGGTTGATGAGATTGGCCTAATTTCTATTACTGCATATTTCTATTATTCCATTCACCCAGTTCAATTAATATCGATAGATTTAGGCTACTACATGATACTCAAATTTTCCCTTTACCCATCATGAAGTTTCTACAACCTAGCCTATGAATGAAAGTTTACAACCTCGGTGCACACAGGTTGAGAGCATACACCCCTGATCACGCATGTCACAGTTCACTTTCATAGCAGCCACATTGTATTCCTTCTCGCATCAGCTGTATATGACAAGGAGAAAAAAAACTTTTCTAGCCAAACCAAGCCATTGTCAACATAGCTAAAGCGTTTGTAAACCCGTTACAGTGTATAGTCAGTAAGCAGTTTATCAGTTAAATCGGTGGGCCCCGGTGGCAATAACACCCCTTGTACTTTGTTCCTAGTATTAATTAATTCGCTTTCATGACGTTTTATCATAAATACTTACGCATATCTCAATTGTCTTGAATATCTTAACAATAATTAAGATCTGAACTCAAAACAAAGTTGAGGCTCAACCATTAATTATTGTCAAACCATTGACCAAGTTAATCTTGCAGTAGGCTTACTACATACAGTACTAGTAAAACCAGTCAATATCAGGATGCTGTTTGAATCCCATGATTGGTTGCCTTTCAATATGCTAACTTTATTGGGTTTGGGTTTTTCACAAAGTCATTCAAAAGATGAAGCATTTGACCATTCATGGACAGTCTTTAAAATACTTTAAGTCAGAAGCAGATAGTTGCACAAATACAGTCTTATTATTTAGGCATGGCAGGTGTCCATAGCAACGGCTAAATTTGGAGGGGGAAAAAAAGGAAAATATATTTTCAAGAGAAACAGTAATCACTTGTACTATAGGACGTAATGAGGAATCTGAAAAAACAATCATAGATTTTACATTCAAAGCGCGATGTCATTGCTTTACACCATACCACACTCCAAAGCCATACACAACATAGACTTTTTATGTTGTATGAAAGAGATACAGTGCCACTGTATCTTGTTAGCTCTCATAACCTTTGACCTCTCTATAATTGTTATGCTTGCAGATGAAATCTCGCCTTACTTTGGTGCCAATGGCCTGCTGGCCAGTTTCTCATGCAGCTTCTGTAACGATCTACAAAAGTTTAGTCCCAATTACACATTGCATCAGCGATAGAGAACACTTAAAAACACACATACACAAACATACACTAATAAAGTATTTGTCATTCAGGAAACAAAGGTATTGTTTTCTGTTATTGCAGAATGGGTAGATGCATACTGACAATCTGAAAATATAAGGTCTTTATAAACTTGACCCATAGATTAATAACTGTGTTGCAAGGGTAACTTGTTAAGAAAGCCAGCTATTTCACAATAATGAAGCCACGAGCCAGAAGCTCATTGCTTGTTTCAGAAAATAGCAACGTGATTTAGGCTAATAGCAAGGGTGAACTATCAAGAGACAAACATACTGTATAATCTGTGATGACTACAGTGTTGTACTAAAAGTTTACTAATCCATTAAACCATAAACGAATTTATAATGACAGAGGGACTCTTAAAAAGTCCCTAAATAAGACAAATTTGACAAACCTGGTAAAATAAAGTTTAAATTATATTATATAAAGAGGTATGTAGGCTAATCGTGAACACAAATATTTTGTTGCTGATCAACAGAAACTGTCAAGAAAAGCGCATCAACCAAATTCTGAAATAGTTTAAGCCTAGCTGCTATCATCTTCACAAGACGACATGCCAAATGTACTGTATTTCTTAAATCAATACATTTAATGACAATACATTTGAGTGTGATTTAGGCTAGGTAGCAAAATACTATCATTTGCACAACCACTGGATAATGTGTAAGGCCGTTGCAGACACAAATAGTCAGTGAACAAATAAAACCTTGACCAGCTACATGTACTGCACCTTCAGAAAGTATTCATACCCCCCACCTTATTCCACATTTTGTTGTGTTACAGCCTTACATCTATTCACACTGTCAATTAGGTTAGTATTGTGGAGTAAGTACAATGTTGTTGATCCATCCCCAGTTTTCTCCCATCACAGCCATTAAAACTATGTAACTGTTTTAAAATCACCATTGGCCTCATAGTGAAATCCCTGAGCGGTTTCCTTCCTCTCCGGCAAATGAGTTAGGAAGGACACCTGTATCTTTGTAGTGACTGGGTGTATTGATACACCATCCAAAGTAGAATAAAAAAACTTCACCATACTCAAAGGGATATTCATGTATTTTTACCCATCTACCAATAGGCCCCCTTCTTTGTGAAAATGCCTCACTGCTTGACTGAGGGACCTTACCGACAATTGTATGTGTGGGATACAGAGATGAGGTAGTCATTCAAAAATCATGTTCAAAACTATTATTGCACACAGAGTGAGTCCATCGAACTTATTACATGACATGTTAAGCACATTTTTACTGGAGGCAAAATAAATGCACACCTGTTTAGGCGAGGTGCTGGCTAGCGGGGTAGAACTCCTGTTTAGGCAAGATGCTGGCTAGCGGGGTAGAACACCTGTTTAGGCAAGATGCTGGCTAGCGGGGTAGAACACCTGTTTAGGCAAGGTGCTGGCTAGCGGGGTAGAACACCTGTTTAGGCAAGGTGCTGGCTAGCGGGGTAGAACACCTGTTTAGGCAAGGTGCTGGCTAGCTGGGTAGAACACCTGTTTAGGCAAGGTGCTGGCTAGCGGGGTAGAACACCTGTTTAGGCAAGATGCTGGCTAGCGGGGTAGAACACCTGTTTAGGCAAGGTGCTGGCTAGCGGGGTAGAACACCTGTTTAGGCAAGATGCTGGCTAGCGGGGTAGAACACCTGTTTAGGCAAGGTGCTGGCTAGCGGGGTAGAACACCTGTTTAGGCAAGGTGCTGGCTAGCGGGGTAGAACACCTGTTTAGGCAAGGTGCTGGCTAGCGGGGTAGACACCTGTTTAGGCAAGGTGCTGGCTAGCGGGGTAGAACACCTGTTTAGGCAAGGTGCTGGCTAGCGGGGTAGAACACCTGTTTAGGCAAGGTGCTGGCAAGCGGGGTAGAACACCTGTTTAGGCAAGGTGCTGGCAAGCGGGGTAGAACACCTGTTTAGGCAAGGTGCTGGCTAGTGGGGTAGAACACCTGTTTAGGCAAGGTGCTGGCTAGCGGGGTAGAACACCTGTTTAGGCAAGGTGCTGGCTAGCGGGGTAGAACACCTGTTTAGGCAAGGTGCTGGCTAGTGGGGTAGAACACCTGTTTAGGCAAGATGCTGGCTAGCGGGGTAGAACACCTGTTTAGGCAAGATGCTGGCTAGCGGGGTAGAACACCTGTTTAGGCAAGATGCTGGCTAGCGGGGTAGAACACCTGTTTAGGCAAGGTGCTGGCTAGCGGGGTAGAACACCTGTTTAGGCAAGGTGCTGGCTAGCGGGGTAGAACACCTGTTTAGGCAAGATGCTGGCTAGCGGGGTAGAACACTTGAATAAGAAAAGGAGAGGCGCACACTGTAGGAGCTCGGATGCAAAAATGTAATAACCTAATAACTAACGTTTCAACAGACAAGCTGTCTTCATCAGGGTATAATGACAAACACTGCAGGTCACTAGTTTATACAGACAAGCTGTCTTCATCAGGGCATAATGACAAACACTGCAGGTCACTAGTTTATACAAACAAGCTGTCTTCATCAGGGCATAATGACAAACACTGCAGGTCACTAGTTTATACAGACAAGCTGTCTTCATCAGGGTATAATGACAAACACTGCAGGTCACTAGTTTATACAGACAAGCTGTCTTCATCAGGGTATAATGACAAACACTGCAGGTCACTAGTTTATACAGACAAGCTGTCTTCATCAGGGCATAATGACAAACACTGCAGGTCACTAGTTTATACAGACAAGCTGTCTTCATCAGGGCATAATGACAAACACTGCAGGTCACTAGTTTATACAGACAAGCTGTCTTCATCAGGGTATAATGACAAACACTGCAGGTAACTAGTTTATACAGACAAGCTGTCTTCATCAGGGTATAATGACAAACACTGCAGGTCACTAGTTTATACAGACAAGCTGTCTTCATCAGGGTATAATGACAAACACTGCAGGTCACTAGTTTATACAGACAAGCTGTCTTCATCAGGGTATAATGACAAACACTGCAGGTCACTAGTTTATACAGACAAGCTGTCTTCATCAGGGTATAATGACAAACACTGCAGGTCACTAGTTTATACAGACAAGCTGTCTTCATCAAGGTATATGTCACGTCCTGGCCAGTATAAGGGTTAATTAGTATTGTAGTTTGGTCAGGACGTGGCAGAGGGTATTTGTTTTATGTGGTTCAGGGTGGTGTGTTTTGTTAAAAGGGTGTTTGATTTAGTAATTCCGGGTTTTAGTCTATGTTTGGTTAATTGGGGTTGGGACTCTCAGTTGAAGGCAGGTGTTGTCTATCTGCCTTTGATTGAGAGTCCCATATAGTAGGGTGTGTTTGGTAATTGTGGGTGATTGTTCTGTGTGTAAGCCTTATGCTTAGCCAGACTGTTGGTTGTTCGTTCATTCTCGTGTTTTGTTATTTTGTATTCATTTTGGAAAGTTAAATAAACGTCAAGATGAGCCTACACGTACCTGCTGCGTTTTGGTCCTCCTTCACCGACGACAACCGTGACAGAATCACCCACCACTCAAGGACCAAGCAGCAGAGGAAGGAGCAGAAGGAATTCGAGTTGGACTGGCGGGAGAAGTGGACTTGGGAGGAAGTTCTGGACGGGGCCGGACCTTGGCACCAGGCTGGGGAGTATCGCCGCCCGCAGTGGGAAATTGAGGCAGCCAAGGCAGAGAGGCGGAGGTACGAGGCCATGGACGCGCTGAGGGAGAAGCACGAGAGGCACCCCCAAGAAATTTTTTGGGGGGGGCACACGGGTAGTTTGGCTAGGCGAAGGAAGAGCCGGAAGCCAGCTACCCGTGGTTATATGGAGGAGCGTATGGGGTGGAGAGCGCTATGTTTCGCTGAGAAGCGCACTATCTCACCCATACGCACGCACAGTCTGGTGCGAGTTATTCCAGCCCCTCGCAAGTGCCGTGCTAGAGCGGGCATCCAGCCTGGTAGGAGGATGCCTACGCAGCGCATCTGGTCGCCGGTACGCCTCCGAGGACCAGGCTACCCAACTCCCGCTCTACGCACGGCTACCATCAGGCCCCTGCACAGCCCAGTCTGCCCTGTACGAGCACCCCGCTCGTACAGGGCTACTAGTTCCATCCAGCCAAGGCGGGTTGTGCAGGAGGTAAGATCTAGACCGGCTGTGCGCCTCCATAGCCCTGGGTTTCCAGCTCCTGTCTCTCGTGCGGACCCGGAAGTGCGTCAACCCAGTCCGACTCGTCCTGTTCCCGCTCCCCGCACTAGCCTTCAAGTGCGTAAACCCAGCACCGCCAGTCAACAGTCGTCAGAGCTGCCCGCCAGTCAACAGTCGTCGGAGCTGCCCGCCAGTCAACAGTCGTCGGAGCTGCCATCCAGTCAACAGTCGTCGGAGCTGCCCGCCAGTCAACAGTCGTCGGAGCTGCACGCCAGTCAACAGTCGTCGGAGCTGCACGCCAGTCAACAGTCGTCGGAGCTGCCTGCCAGTCAACAGTCGTCGGAGCTGCCCGCCAGTCAACAGTCGTCGGAGCTGCCCGCCAGTCAACAGTCGTCGGAGCTGCCCGCCAGTCAACAGTCGTCGGAGCTGCCCGCCAGTCAACAGTCGCCGGAGTGGCCAGACTGCGCTGAACTGCCGGAGTGGCCAGACTGCGCTGAACTGCCGGAGTGGCCAGACTGCGCTGAACTGCCGGAGTGGCCAGACTGCCCTGAACTGCCGGAGTGGCCAGACTGCCCTGAACTGCCGGAGTGGCCAGACTGCCCCGAGTTGCCAGACTGCCCAGACTGTCCCGAGTTGCCAGACTGCCCAGACTGTCCCGAGTTGCCAGACTGCCCAGACTGTCTCGAGTTGCCAGACTGCCCAGACTGTCCCGAGTTGCCAGACTGCCCAGACTGTCCCGAGTTGCCAGACTGCCCAGACTGTCCCGAGTTGCCAGACTGCCCAGACTGTCCCGAGTTGCCAGACTACCCAGACTGCCCCGAGCTGCCAGACTGCCCCGACTGCCTGGAAAGGCCAGAACCGGAGCCACCTCCTGATATAGGTGGGTTGGGGAGGGGGGGGGTGTAGCACAGTGCCGTCGTTGACGGCAGCCACCCTCCCTTCCCTCCCTTTAGTAGAGGGGAATTTTTGTTTTGTTGTTTGGGGTTGTTGTTTTTGTTTTGTTTTTTGTTTTAAAGGTGCTTCCGGGGTTAGCACCTTTAAGGGGGGGGGTACTGTCACGTCCTGGCCAGTATAAGGGTTAATTAGTATTGTAGTTTGGTCAGGACGTGGCAGAGGGTATTTGTTTTATGTGGTTCAGGGTGGTGTGTTTTGTTAAAAGGGTGTTTGATTTAGTAATTCCGGGTTTTAGTCTATGTTTGGTTAATTGGGGTTGGGACTCTCAGTTGAAGGCAGGTGTTGTCTATCTGCCTTTGATTGAGAGTCCCATATAGTAGGGTGTGTTTGTGTTTGGTAATTGTGGGTGATTGTTCTGTGTGTAAGCCTTATGCTTAGCCAGACTGTTGGTTGTTCGTTCATTCTCGTGTTTTGTTATTTTGTATTCATTTTGGAAAGTTAAATAAACGTCAAGATGAGCCTACACGTACCTGCTGCGTTTTGGTCCTCCTTCACCGACGACAACCGTGACAGTATAATGACAAACACTGCAGGTCACTAGTTTATACAGACAAGCTGTCTTCATCAGGGTATAATGACAAACACTGCAGGTCACTAGTTTATATCGTTTCAAAGGACACACAGGTGTCTTTAATCATGGCTGGGTGTGGCTTGATTTCATTGGTTAATTTACAGATATAAATAGAACATATAAAAAGCATGAATGGATAACATATGATCATAGATACAATTTGGCTACATAAGACCACAAACATTTACAATGGATAGCAAAATCACAATAATCTAAATGTCTACTCCTGAACTTATTTAGGCTTGCCATAACAAAGGGGTTGAATACTTATTGACTTAAGACATTTCAGCTTTTCATTTGTTATTCATTTGTAAAAAAAAATATTCAAAAAACAGAATTCCACTTTGACATTATGTGCTATTGTATGCAGACTAGAGACAAAAAAATTCTAAATGTAACACATTTTAAATTCAGGCTGTAACACAACAAAATGTGGAAAAGTAAAGTGGTGTGAGTACTTTCTGAAGGAACTGTATATGTCATTATGCCAAATATTTCCTTGGGCTAAATATAATTGTCCTTTTCAGTGTAAAATGTCCTACAGCAGGCCACCATAGCTTGCATGAACATATTGCCATTTATTATCCCACACAGCAAAACAATCGATAAGAGATTAAACACGTAAGACAAGCTGCTTTTACTGTGCAAGACATGCAAGTTGATACAACATGTAAAGGCAAGTAGAGACCAGAAATTCTTAGAAACAAACATGTTTCACTTGAAAGAAAAATAACAGTGTGTCTGGATCGTTAGGCCATATCCCCATTGTTACCTGTTCTCTCTTACCCTTACAAGAAAGCACACTTGTCAAAATCTGCCTAAAATGTTAGCTACCTAGATGTTTAATTGTCTGAATCAGTCAGCACACCTTCCTAAAAATAATACCGGGAAGCAAGCTTCTATAAAGTGTCTATGATCAGTATAATTTGATAATCGTGATTCATTTCATGCAGGAAGTGTTCGTAAAGAACAATAATGCAAAAATCGGAGACCGTCTGTTTCTTCAGTGGATACTCATTAGGAAAAGATAGATTTGTTTGTGCATAAACAAATAGGATTTCATAATAATAGCAGGTCTAACTGTTTTCATGGGTAAAACAAAACATCTAAAGATATGACTGTCAGCTATTTCCAAAAAACCGAATTGCTACCCTATTAATAATAAAGTAACAATGAGGTGTGGAAAGTCCTAATAGCCTTTACTTTTGTGGGTCAACTCTGGCTTTACAACACACATGCCATTGTGTAGATAATACGTCTCAGGTTTTTCCACTGCACACCAATGTCACTGTGCCTTTTTTAATGACCTGTAGGCTAGTCCGTCATACAATTTTGGCCACTATGTTGAGTGTTTTTCACTAGCATGGGGCCTAAACGTCTTTTCAGGAGGCCTAGGTGTAAACAAATAGAATATAAACTTACTCTGGCATTATCCACAAAAAGTTACAGAAGAGTCTCTATTTAATTTATTTTCTTAAACCATCTCCAGATACTTTCCCTTTTGAATACACAGTGATCTAACCATGACTTGTAGAAAACCATATGGGTAGAAGGGTTAGCTAAGGACACACATGCACCTTGGCAAACATACAATTTCCCTATTAGAAACAAAGATACATTTTTGGCATCAGTGAAATTCCTGAGCCCTTGTGTATGTTTAAAGAGTAAGATGCAGAAGAAAGTATTTACATGCCCCTGTCTTTAGCCCAAATAAAATACATGTTTAAGGAATTCAAGCACATCACAATAAGTTTGACAAAGAAAGTACAGAGACACTACCGTGCAGGATAAAATAGATTCTGAAACAATAAATGGCTGTACGTTACAAAGTCCTTAGATCTTCACATGAGAGAAATGACAATCTACCTTAAAGTTCACTAAATATTTTAACAAGTGTTAGTGCTATGTTTGCCAATCCTATGACACCCCCACTGTGGTATTTTTTGGGGGGGGAGTGCTGAGAAAATGCATGGTTTGAATAATAATGTTTATTTTTTTTTACTCAAATATTGTCTAACAAATCACATTACATAAAAAAGGAAATGTTATTTTCCATGGTGCGGCTTGGCTGCAGTGTGGGTTTGGTTGAATTCACCATATCTATCTGACGATCAAGCCGATTCACTGTACATTTTAAGAAGCAGGCACAGAAAACTGACTGACAGAGTACTGGCAAATAAATAAACAAGAATATTGCCTAACTGAAATCCTTTCAACAAAGTCTCACCGATACTTGATGAACCAGTTGGGTTTTGCCATCTCAAGTATTATTTGAGTTATATGACCATTTCTCAAGTCAGGATTAGACACCTAAGTGACTGTCACAGGGTAAGAATGTTAACAGCAGCCAGCAATCTGCTCAGATAGCTTGAACGCCAACTAACCAGTCAATTACCAGAGTTTGGTAGTTTACAAGCTTGTCACTATTGTGAAGTTTAATAGTTTTGTCAAATAAATGATCAAGCCTAGTGATCAAATAGTGTTGTGGTTTTACCCTCCTCCACATTTTCCATCAGGAACATGTGTTAACGACTCTACTTCCTGTGAAAATAGAGTAACTCCCATAGCAGTGGTTGTAGTACACTTGGAAGGCACATACCCCTCAACTTTCTTTCCAACACTTTCACATGACGTAGACACACGCTTATTACCTCCTTGGCCTACTAGGCATATGTCCTTGGCAGTAGTCAAATAATGGTTGCTAATGGCAACGACACTACAATACGCTAAGTACAAAAGTTTTAAACAGCAAATACAAAACTAGGAATGTTAAAATAATTACAAATCATATCAACAGCCAAAATACAAGTCCATCAACTTCTATGTAGCAGAGTGTGGCAACATTTCTGCATGTAGGCTAGGCCTGTGAGAGAAATCTGTGTCACACAATGTAGGGAAAATAGCACTATTAAGCTTAAATCATTTCATAGAGGATATGCTCAGACAATTACTACTGAATAAAATATTTTAAGCTCACTTTTCCTCCTCTGCTTGAACTTTAGGTAAAGGCTACTCTTT
Source organism: Salmo trutta (assembly GCF_901001165.1). Taxonomy (NCBI): domain Eukaryota; kingdom Metazoa; phylum Chordata; class Actinopteri; order Salmoniformes; family Salmonidae; genus Salmo; species Salmo trutta. The sequence goes on along the minus strand of NC_042968.1, from coordinate 81,925,551 downwards.
ACATGTTCATATTCCAAAGGGCTGCTACTCTGTTCTTTATTTGACTCTTATTATTATCTATCCTGATGCCTAGTCACTTTACCCTGAACGCATGTACATATCTACCTCAAATACCTCGTACTTCTGCACATTGATCTGGTACTCCTTGTATATAGCTCCACATTGATATGGTACTCCATGTATATAGCTCCACATTGATCTGGTACTCCTTGTATATAGCTCCACATTGATATGGTACTCCATGTATATAGCTCCACATTGATCTGGTACTCCCTGTATATAGCTCCACATTGATATGGTACTCCATGTATATAGCTCCACATTGATCTGGTACTCCCTGTATATAGCTCCACATTGATCTGGTACTCCCTGTATAGAGCTCCACATTGATCTGGTACTCCACATTGATCTGGTACTCCCTGTATATAGCTCCACATTGATATGGTACTCCATGTATATAGCTCCACATTGATCTGGTACTCCCTGTATATAGCTCCACATTGATCTGGTACTCCCTGTATAGAGCTCCACATTGATCTGGTACTCCCTGTATATAGCTCCACATTGATCTGGTACTCCCTGTATAGAGCTCCACATTGATATGGTACTCCCTGTATATAGCTCCACATTGATATGGTACTCCCTGTATATAGCTCCACATTGATCTGGTACTCCCTGTATATAACTCCACATTGATCTGGTACTCCCTGTATATAGCTCCACATTGATCTGGTACTGGTACTCCCTGTATATAGCGCCACATTGATCTGGTACTCTCTGTATATAACTCCACATTGATCTGGTACTGGTACTCCCTGTATATAGCTCCACATTGATCTGGTACTCCCTGTATATAGCTCCACATTGATCTGGTATTCCCTGTATATAGCTCCACATTGATCTGGTACTGGTACTCCCTGTATATAGCTCTACATTGATCTGGTACTCCCTGCATATAGCTCCACATTGATCTGGTACTCCCTGTATATAGCTCCACATTGATCTGGCACTCCCTGCATATAGCTCCACATTGATCTGGTACTGGTACTCCCTGTATATAGCTCCACATTGATCTGGTACTCCCTGTATATAGCTCCACATTGATCTGGCACTCCCTGTATATAGCTCCACATTGATCTGGCACTCCCTGTACATAGCTCCACATTGATCTGGCACTCCCTGTATATAGCTCCACATTGATCTGGCACTCCCTGTACATAGCTCCACATTGATCTGGTACTGGTACTCCCTTTATATAGCTCCACATTGATCTGGCACTCCCTGTATATAGCTCCACATTGATCTGGCACTCCCTGTATATAGCTCCACATTGATCTGGCACTCCCTGTATATAGCTCCATTCTCGTGTATTTTATTTTATTCTTCTTGTGTTACTATTTTCTTTTTTAAACTCTGCATTATTGGGAAGGGCTCATAATCAAGCATTTCACTGTAAAGTCCTCACCAGTTGTATTCGGGCGCATGTGACAAATAAAATTATATTTTTTAAGTATCATTAAGAGGACATGATATGGTAATGTATACTTGTTACTGGATTTTACACATCTTCAAATTGTCAGGATATATTTCAGGACTAAAATGAGCTATTTCCAGCATGACATCTTAAAGCGTGCTCCTGAAAGGCCTATAATGGGCTTTCAAAAAAAATGACCAATATTGTCATCCGTGCCCCAGATTACACACGATTATACGTTTCTTTAGTTGATTATAGCCTAATGCTCAAATATCATTACATAATGTGTCGGGGAACCTCAGTTTCACATTTACTGATTTACTCAGCCAATGAGAACAACACTGCTGTTGTTTAGCTAATTGAGGGTTTTCTATGTCTTCAGTTTAAAGGCTTGCTGTGCTGAAGAGAAGGGGAGGCCCCAGCGTTCTGCGGAGGGGAGGCACTATAAGAGTGGGTCCTCCATTTACAAATATCTCAATATGTCAATATTTGAGTGACCAGTTGCCAGAGAGATGACAGCTGGGCTTGCTAACCCCGGAGAACACTCTCTGCAAGGAGGCAGCTTTGATTGAACATCAGGCTTCTAAGTTGGTTGGACGTTGGAACTATGAAAACTGAGAGGCTGAAACCTTTCTATGTGCTTGAGCAAAAGAGGAGAGGAAGTCATACTAAAACAGCAAATACATTTTTTCCTCTAGCTTTGTAATAGTTACAATCCATTAACAAATACATTTCTAAACAAGATTTGGAACCCATTGCTTGATTATGGAATTAACTACACAAACAAGCACGTGGTACCCTTGAGAGCTGAAGGGTATACCATTACATTTTCATCATACTTTTGTTCTGTTAGCACAAATAGGCTACATGGCTTACCTTTCAATTTAAACTGGATGCCTCCGAAACCTCCCCACCTGGCAATGACATCCCAGATCACATTTGATGTCCTGGCAGTGCCTTCGTGAGCCAATCCAGAACGATCGCTATGGACAAAATACTGAATCAATTATTATATGAATGAAAGCTTGAAATCTTGCATTTAATAGTTTTTTTTTGTGATTGCTCATATGAAGAGTTCTTGTAAGACATTGGTTTGCAAACAAACTCCTTCAACTCTGCTAGCCTCTCTAAATTGTAGCCAGAAGAAACAGGTTTTTCCTTCACAAACTGAAAATATGTTGTGATAGTTGTAGGTATTATGTAACGATGTGCATTTAGTTACACTGTTATTGTTATTACAATTACAATGGGACAACTGGGCCAGTTTAATATCTGTTGTGGTTCAATTAATACACTCTGTATGAAAATCAGATTGAACAGAAATGGAACAGCATAGATGGATGTTGGATGCCAAACTCTCTCTAAAGAATAGGCCTAAATGAGCCAGCAAACAACAACCAATTGCAATACTTGATGATACTGGCACTTATTACAACAACTACAATTTCATCCATCATAGCATACTCTGCACACATCCTCAAATCACTACAATAGTGGATGTTTTCAGTCCAAACTTGCCATATCAAACCAAAATAGTTAACATAAAATAGCATCTCTCCATCTCATCATCAAAGCGAAAATGGATCATGATACAGAAAAATGAGAGGGTACAATTATTCTTTATAATGTACATTTGAGTTATGAGTTTTATCTTAGCTCAAGATGTGTGTCAGTAGGCTCCTTGTCAACAGGCATTTCAAACAAAGGATACCTCAATGTATGTTTGCTATACTACAGTTCAGCACACATGATACTATTCTTCATCATATATATAGAAAACAGCCTATGATTCACGTGATCATTTAGTGAAGATCTATTAGCCATATGTAGGACTATACCAATTTCAGGATTCTGTGAAGGGATTATTATCCAAAGTTTGCAGGACTTAGGCCTCCAATGCAGCATAGGCCCAACAATGAGACATGATGGCATCAGTCCAAAGAAAGGCTGCGAATTCATTTTGAATATGTTTTCACTTCATAAAGGCCTGTGTAAGATTTAGGTTACACCTGTCAACTATATAACCTCATGAAAATCACAGAGTTATAGGTGCTTAGTAATTCACACCTCTCTGAAAGCACAGACTGCATACCAGCAATTTACGGCACGCTCAATAATATTAATAATAATAATAATAATAATTGAACATCCATAGTGATACGCTACTTCTGGGCCCAATTGTTTTTATATATCCACAAAATATCTGATCGCAATTTAACGTTCATTGGGTGTGGTCTATGACGTCACAAGAACGACCAAATGACATGTATTTAGGAGGTGATGCGACACGCAACGCACGCATGTCAGTAGCAGCCAGTGTACATGTGCGGTCAAACGTGTGGCCGGTCATCCATCACAACTCACAGTGCCAAGCAAAGTTTCTTTTGTGGAGTTACCGGTATATCAAGCTATATAAAGTAGGCCTATTATATATAGTCTATAGGACAGAAAATACTCAATAGTAGTCTATAACCATTAGTAGGCTGTTGCAAGGCGGTGAATGGGATACAAGCCGAACCGAAACAAGTTCTACTTAAAAATGTAATTATCCGAAAAGGACATTGTGAACAATCTCTAACTGATTCAATAAAGTTTGACATAATGGACGACGTGATATAGCCCTACAGTAGCCTATTATTCACCCAAAAACCCCTTCAACCTGCAACATTTGTACCATTATGGAAAATTGATATTTCAGCGAAAAAAATGTAGATGTTAGATATGATCAAATAGTGTAGTCCGAGTTTGGTCTAATATTGAGCAAGTCAACACATAGGCCTACCGAGGGGGCTCATACTGAGTCAATCGTGCCTCCAAGGTCATCTCTTTGAGTGTTTCAAATGTGCTGTCGTGAGTCCTATCTTTTGCAATCACCTCAAAAGATTCGAAGATTGATGTTTCTCTGCCGTTTCATTCTAATAGGCTATACTCCTAACCTTGACCAGGCCTGGTGCTGAAATCCACATGCGGCGCAGAGGCAACAGTCTCAACAACTTTGAGAGATGGACAGGATGTTTTGCCCAAGTGATCAACTGTCTAATCAACCGTCACTAAAATTGTTAAAACTAATAAAACTGTTTATGTTTTCGGGGCTAGGCCCACATCTCAGTGGATAAGACAACCTCTTGATGAACCAATTCACTGTCTCAAGCACCCGTGTGCTGTCATTTATAATACAAATCGGACGGTCTCTCATAAGCCATATTTATGGGTGAAATGGTGAGAAGTAGATTATAAACTACTCATATCTTATTTCTAGATTCAAATCTTTTTAAAATGGTCCCTCTTCTAATTTCCTATACGGTCATGTGCGTTAATATAGCCTAGCTGGAATTGCGCAACACAGATCGTGACAATAAAAGAGGGCATTCATTTTGTAAAACATGGCACCAAAATCCAGAGCAGATGGACAATCTTTCTTTTATCGGTGAACTAAATCAGCACTGTCTTTTATACTTTTAGCGGAGGATATTGGCTCAAAATGTAGGCTATCTTTCTGAGTCAGGCAGATGTTAATGTATAATTTAATTTGACAAATGTCAGACACCATGCATCCTAATTTTAACTTCTGGTACAGCATGTGCCAAAACACTGGTTGGAGGGATTTATTGCAATTTTACTTCTATTTCGTGCCAACAAGTGTTGACTTGATAAAGGTTGGGCAAATTTGGGCATAGTCCGAGAAAATAGCCAACAGACTGAGTTACATGGTGGTTTTAAATTGCATGCCCGCTCCTTCTCATTCACAAATTAAAGACCATTATAAATGTGTTTATTCCGCTTTTCTTACTACACCGCCTGCACTGGACTCCAGATGTTTCGAGCAAATGATCCTTATTTTCGCTCACTTGTCTCATCCATTTTTAACCATGGCGTCTCATTCACAATGACGTTTTCAAACAGACAGAAGTAGAACTGAGTCAACACAATTCATATCTCTGTCAAAAATCGGAAGGAGTAAAACTAAGGAAATAAGCATTGATGTTGAGAATAATGACAGATGACAACCTGGGACGTCATGACAGTGTGCAGCGCGTCTTTTTTGTAAACGGACCAGGCTATTGTAAAACTAGACTGTCTGCAATCAATAAACCCCACAATAGCATATGTCATTCTGCATTTAAGTTCTAATTCAATGAGCCTCTGGAATTAAATAAAGTTTTTGATTCTGATGTATATTTTGGTGGGAAATCAAGAAATGGAGGCAATGGAACTCAGCGAAAATTGTTCCGTAGGCTGTTCTAAGCTTCACTTCCTATTAAGTTTTGTATATCTCATATATTGGGAATAACTGTCGTTTCTCTTCTTATAAATAGCCTAACATAGATACTATTAACACCCGCCCCTTCCCTCACTTTTCCTATTTCTTACCTGCTGTCCTAAGCTTGTTCTCCAGTGGCGACAGCGTTTCGCAGCTTCCCCGGTTTTTCCCCGGCAAGGCTTCGAGTTTTTTAATATTTTCCCTTACTTTGTTTCATTTCTCACTTCCATCTTCTTTCATCTCATCAATAAACACACGCTGCAGCCTACCTTCATAGAGGACCTAAACGAGTTTAAAATGTACCCACCCATTTTTTAACTATACGTTGAATATTTTGGACAGGCACGCCTTTTCACTTACGATTGGAACAGAGAGCCATCTCTTGAGCGGTGTAGGTTGGAAGATATATCGGTCAGCGTGGTTTTGCCCCAATCATTGAGTCGTATACCCTCTCTACGGAGCGCGGTGGGACGGTGAAACTGGCTCCATTGGGGCTCTGAAGTAGTAAATGTTCCTCCTACGCAGACGGGGAAGTTGTTTGATCCAATATGGACAACCGAAGGCTGTAGTTTCTTAATTAAATTCTGCTCTCTGGGTCTTGAAATGCTCATCCATGCAGAATGTATGTCTTGTCCGCAGAATGTTCTCTAAGGAAATCATTGTTATAGAGGTAATCAAGTGTTCATTTCGTCTTACAAGCTGTTATCCGAAAATATAATGAAGCAGGCCTATATTGGAATTATAACTCTTGGTCTATAATTTAAACAGAAGCACTCTCTCAAGTCTCAATATTCCATCCTCGATCAAAAGGGCAGTCAATTGAGAAAAATGTCGATCATGTGTCTGTACTTTGCATTGGACAATGTCGTTGTCAGTAACCGCTACCGATTGGTTTGCAGCTTTATATTGGATGACGTACCTGCCTATCATTTTTAGCACCAACAAGCTAGATTGGCTGCCGTGTCTTTTACTTTCTACGCATTTCTATTTTCTCATTTATTTATTTTTCAACGTCCCTAGCTGACCTCAAGCCAAGTGGGGGAAAAAATGCTGACGGTTTAGCTGGCCAATCAGATTGAGTAAAGCAATATTAAAAAATGTTGTTCTCCAATGCGTTCACATATAGACAGACCTACATTATGTTCTGACTGGCAAGAAATAAAGAATAGTGACCCCCCTTCCTCGTACCCCCTCCGTGTGCCCCCTCCTCGTACCCCCTCCGTGTGCCCCCTCCTCGTCTAGACAGTGACAGGTGTGTGTGGTGTGTGCGCGCGCGCTTGTCTGATGTCTAGACTGGAATAATCAACCTTAAACTGAGATGAAGTTAATGTTTATTGTATATTCTAAACGTGGGGTATTAGTTGCAGGCAACACCACGATGTTGAACGTATCTGCAAAATCCCAAGTGTCATCTACGTTCTCATACTTATCAGGAGGTTATGTTTCATGAATAAAGCTATGTTGTAGGATAATTGGGCTACGTGTGTCATAGCATAATAACAATAATGCGCGTGCTTCGGCCTACTATATTAGATTATGAAAGACAACATGAAGAGAACCATTGAGAAAATGTAGCCCATTAAAATGATATAAACGTATTTCCTTTTTCGCTTAGTACAGCAAGACAAATCTCATAACTACAAACAATGTACAGTATAGCTGGGTGTTGAGTCAAACAAACGCCATTTCTCATGGCAGTAGCCTAAATGTTCTTCCCGATTTGTAGATTTCCGGATATTGTGAGACGTGTACTTTTAGTTGATTACGAGCGCCATCTGGCGGATATTTGTATGTCATTTTATTATGGGTTCAGGTTCAGGGGAGGACACTCAGTGTCACAGAGGCTGTTAACTGCTAGACTATTAACCTACATATAAAAACAATATTCGGTGGTAGACATGACACCAACTGAATACAACGATCATTCTTTTGAACATGTCCTAACACTTTAAAATCAATTAGGCATAGCAGGCATATTTATGGATTCATCTGGTCTAAATCGTTTTTATGGATTAATCTGGTCTAAATCGTTTCTACAGTTACTTATTATTTTAAACAAAGCACTATTTATTGATGCAATGAACAAAATTATTTCATCAATAAGTGGAATTTGTAGCTGTTCCATGAATGATTGATATAATAAAACATTGGGAGAATATTGCTAATTGCTAAGGTATCTCGTATCCAGCCCTTCTCTACTACTAGGCAGACTGGTGTCTTTAGTTCAAATTCACAACTGGGCGCCTTTCTATACTGTTGAAAACTGTATACATGACTTCACAAACGCTCTTGTTTACAGTTGCTGGGGAAACGTCTAACACCCGCCCCGGGGAGGTTCACATTCAGCCACCACTGCGCCTAAAGATCAGTGGCATTGACATTTTGTAGTAACGGAGGAAAAACAATAACTTGTCATACGAAAAGGTGGGTGTTTGTCAATTAATTTCAGTAATTTCGTTTTACTGTTCATAAAGGTATGTGCTGATATAGGGTAATGAGAGAAAACGCAATTAGAGACCTACGTTCTATTTTCTTCATTTCTCACAACCTGTCACTTTTTTATTTTATTTATTTTTATTTCACCATTATTTAACCAGGTAGGCCAGTTGAGAACAAGTTTTAATTTACAACTGCGACCTGGCCAAGATAAAGCAAAGCAGTGCGACACAAACAACAACACATAGTTACACATGGAATAAACAAACGTACAGTCAATAACACAATAGAAAAAAAGTCTATATACAGTGTGTGCAAATGGCGTGAGGAGGTAAGGCAATAAATAGGCCATAGTGGCGAAGTAATTACAATTTAGCAAATGAACACTGGAGTGATAGATGTGCAGATGATGATGTGCAAGTAGAAATACTGGTGTGCAAATTAGCAAAAAAGTTAATAAAAACAATATGGGGATGAGGTAGGTAGATTGGCTGGGCTATTTACAGATGGGCTGTGTACAGCTGCAGCGATCAGTTAGCTGCTCAGATAGCTGATGTTCAAAGTTAGTGAGGGAGATAAGTCTCCAACTTCAGCTAGTTTTGGAATTTGTTCCAGTCAATGGCAGCAGAGAACTGGAAGGACAGGCGGCCAAAGTAGTTGTTGGCTTTGGGGATGACCAGTGAGATATACCTGCTGGAGCGCGTGCTACGGGTGGGTGTTGTTATCGTGACCAGTGAGCTGAGATAAGGTGGGGCTTTACCTAGCAAAGACTTATAGATGACCTGGAGCCAGTGGGTCTGGCGACGAATATGTAGCGAGGACCAGCCGACGAGAGCATACAGGTCGCAGTAGTGGGTGGTATATGGGGTTTTGGTGACAAAACGGATGGCACTGTGATAGACTACATCCAGTTTGCTGAGTAGAGTGTTGGAGGCTATTTTGTAAATTACATCGCCAAAGTCGAGGATCAGTAGGATAGTCAGTTTTACAAGGGTATGTTTGGTGGCGTGAGTGAAGGAGGCTTTGTTGCGAAATAGGAAGCCGATTCTAGATTTAATTTTGGATTGGAGATGTTTAATATGAGTCTGGAAGGAGAGTTTACAGTCTAGCCAGACACCTAGATATTTGTAGTTGTCCACATATTCTATGTCACAGGCGTCAAAGTGAGTAGACCAAGGTGCAGCGTGGAATATGTTCATCTTGTAGTTTAATGAAAATAGAATGAACACTTTACAAATAAACAAAATGACAGCAGACAGTTCCGTCAGGTACTTACAACTAAAACAACTACCCACAAAAAACAAAGGAAAAACAGGCTGCCTAAGTATGGCTTCCAATCAGAGACAATAATAGACACCTGCCTCCGATTGGAAACCATACCCGGCCAAAACATAGAATGCCCACCCACCTATCACACCCTGGCCTAGCTAAACAGAGAAAACACAGCTCTCCTAGGTCAGAGCGTGACAGTACCCCCCCCCCCCCCCGCCAAAGGTGCGGACTCCCGGCCGCAAACCTGAACCTATTGGGTAGTGTCCGGGTGGTCATCTATAATTGGCGGCGGCTCTGGTTCGGGGCATAGCCCCACACCGCCCGCTGATCCCCCCGCTTCTGTGTCGCCGGAGGAACCAAACCGTGGATCAGCGCCGGAGGCTCTGAACTGCCGACCGCTGCTGAAGACTCTGGGTTGCAGGCCGCCGCTGAAGACTCTGGGCTGCAGACGTCGCGGAAGACTCGGGGCTGCAGACCGTTGCTGAAGACTCGGGGCTGCAGACCGTCGCTGAAGACTCCGGGCTGCAGACCGTCGCTGAAGACTCCGGGCTGCAGACCGTCGCTGAAGACTCCGGGCTGCAGACCGTCGCTGAAGACTCCGGGCTGGAGACCTTTGCTGGAGGCTCCGGACTGAAGAGCGTCGCTGGAGGCTCCGGGCTGAGGAGCGTCGCTGGAGGCTCCGGACTGGGGAGCGTCGCTGGAGGCTCCGGACTGGGGAGCGTCGCTGGAGGCTCCGGACTGGGGAGCGTCGATGGAGGCTACGGACTGGGGAGCGTTGCTGGAGGCTCCGGGCTGAGGAGCGTCGATGGAGGCTACGGACTGGGGAGCGTTGCTGGAGGCTCCGGACTGAAGAGCGTCTCTGTAGGTTCCGGACTGGGGACCTTCGCTGCAGGCTCCGTCCCATGGATCATCGCTACTGGTTCCACGCCATGGATCATCACTGGAGGCTTTGTGCCATGGATCATCACTGGAGGCTCCTGGCCATGGAGTATCACTGGAGGCTTCGTGCCATAGATCATCCCTACAGGCTCCGGACCATGGATCATCACTGGAGGCTTTGTGCCATGGATCATCCCTACAGGCTCCTAGCCATGGATCATCACTGGAGGCTTCGTGCCATGGATTATCACTGGAGGCTTCGGACCATTGATCATCACTAGAGGTTTCCTACGGGGAGCTGGAACCGGTCTCAACAGACTGGGGAGACGCACAGGAGACTGGGTGCGCAGAGCAGGCACAGGGTATACTGGGCCGTGGAAGCTAACTGGAGGTCTGGTGCTTAGGGCTGGCACAACCCGCCCTGACTCGATGTTGACTTTAGCCCGGCAAGGGCGGAGCGCTGGTACAGGACGAACTGGGCTGTGCTAGTGAATGAGGTGTACCGTGCGTAGAGCAGGCGCAGGATAACCTGGGCCGAAGAGACGCACTGGAGACCAGATACGTTGAGCCGGTGCACTTCTCCCTGGCTGCCAGCCAACTCTAGCACGGCAACGGTGAGGAGCTTGCACCGGGCGCACCGGGCTGTGAGTACGCACTGGCGACACAGTGCATATCACCGCATAACACGGTGCTTGCTCGGTCACTCGCTCCCCACGGTAAGCACGGGGAGTTGGCTCAGGTCTTAAACTCGCCTTTGCCAATCTACCCGTGTGCCCCCCCCCCCCCCCCAATTTTTTTTTGCGCTGCCTCTCGGGCTTCCGTTGTTGCTTTCTTGCCTGTTCCTCCCAGTATCGCCGTTCCGCTTTCGCTGCCTCGATCTCCCATTGAGGACAGCGATACTCCCCAGGCCTTGTCCAGGGTCCTGCCCCATCCAGGATCTCCTCCCAGGTCCAGTCATCCTGCCCACGCTGCTTGGTCTTCTTGTGGTGGGTAGTTCTGTCACAGGCATCAAAGTGAGTAGACCAAGGTGCAGCGTGGAATATGTTCATCTTGTAGTTTAATGAAAAAAGAATGAACACTACAAATAAACAACAAAACAAAATGACAGCAGACAGTTCCATCAGGTACTTACAACTAAAACGGAAAACAACTACCCACAAAAAATACAGGAAAAACAGGCTGCCTAAGTATGGCTTCCAATCAGAGACAACGATAGACACCTGCCTCTGATTGGAAACCATACCCGGCCAAAACATAGAAAACAAAACATAGAATGCCCACCCACCTATCACACCCTGGCCTAGCTAAACAGAGAAAACACAGCTCTCCTAGGTCAGAGCGTGACATTCTAAGTCAGAACCGTCCAGAGTAGTGATGCTTGTCGGTGATGTTAGTAACCTGTCACTTTAAAAAACAGGTTATGGATAATTTGAAAGACCATTTCACTTTTTCATTCTTCAGAGGTCCTTGTTCATGCCAATTTCATCACTGAAACTCCTCCTAGTCCTGTATACAGGTTTTTGGAGTGTCATATCATGCAGTATGGAAAAATGACAATGTAATAATTTCTCTACTCAGATGGCAGACCCAGCAACAGACAAAGTGCTTATAACAGAGACTGCTGAACTGTCTTCATGTTCTGTGCCATCCTACTTGGACCCCTATGAGCGCTCTGTAAAATACATGGAAAGTCATCAAATTCTTCAGATCTTTCAGGTGAGAAAAGCACTTTACTTCTGAAGTGAAACAAAAGTTGGTGATCATGAAACATGGGCATAGAGTGTTTCCAATCTAATCATCTTTTTGTGTGATCTTTCTACAGGAGATTGCTGAGAACCTGGTTTTTGACAGGCCAGACGATCCTCTTCAGTTCATGTTAGAACAGGTTAGATGACTCCTTTATGTTTTTAGATAAAGGCCTAGAGACCATACAGATATAATAACAAGGCCTATTACATGTTTTGCCTGGCCTCTTGGCATCAAGGCAGTAATACTGCCCAGGCAACCTGAACCCTTTTAAATCCTTTCATTGCGCTTTTTTTACCCTGTGTGTATTGCCACATATAAACAGAGGATGAGAGTTGGGTTGTTTAGCAGAGGTGGTGGGTTGTTGTTGGGTTGTTGTTGGGTCACCATGAATCCCCTGCACTATGTAGCCTACATTATAAACTGGGTGGTTCGAGCCCTGAATGCTGATTGGCTGACAGCCGTGGTATATCAGACCATATACCACGGGTATGACAAAACATTTATTTTTACTGCTCCAATTACATTGGTAACAAGTTTATAATAGCAATAAGGCACCTCGGGGTTTGTGGTATATGGCCAATATACCATGGCTAAGGGCTGTGTCCAGGCACTCCTTATCCTAAGAACAGCCCTTAGCCATGGTATATTGGCCATGTATCACACCCCCTCGTGCCTTATTGCTTAAGGATATAACTGCTCAGTAATGGAAAGTCACCCTTTTTCCTGCTCAGGTACAATTGAAGATTCGAAACAGAGAAGAATCCAACAGCAAACCAGAGAAAATAGAGTAGGCTAGCAGCCTGTTCTACCATGCACTGCAGAAGACAACTGCATCATTCAGTCATGAGTAAAACGTAATTCATTGCTCACAGTGTCGTCTGTATATCTCCGGGGGGACTCCAAATCACCAGCTAGCATAGGCCATTCACAGGAATACACATAGGCTATGTTACACTATAAACTGCCTCAGCAATGTATAGACCAAGTCTTAGTAAAATGGCAATGATTGTGAAGTAGGCTAGCTATTTTATAGTCCAAATTACAATTTAGCAAGACCAGACATACAAACAACCTTGTGATACAATTTTGATATCTCAATTGCAGAATAACTTCAATGCAACAGAAGTATACAAAACAAATATTTATTTTTTATTTAGTATCCCAGGCAGACTGTTCAATGCTCAGCCAGTCACCAAATAGGCTATTCAGATGAGCCACTATAATGAAGCAATCTGGGTTTAGACGTTTTCAAGACATTAAGTCAAAGTTTCATTAATTGTAGGTTAAAGCTCATTAAAAAGCATTAACGACATGAATCAAATCAAAATGATTGATTCTCTAATTTTTTTTGAAGGATTTTTTTTCTCTGGCTATCTCTATAATGTATTGCTATCATCTGGGCACCTGGCCTTTTCCCACCCTCCCTTCTAGCCTATTTAATCTCAGAAAATAACCTATATGCTTAATATAATTTTTCCCACTTTCTTCCTCCACTTTTTCATTTTAGAAAAACATACTGTACTCTGCCTGTGAAGGAATGGCCACTACAGGCCCTTGTGCTATCTGTCTGCCACAGCTACACATCGACCTTGAAACTCCTGATGCGTTTCATTTCATTTGAGTAAGCCCCCGTGGCACCACAGCGTTGTAAATAATGAGACTCTGGGGAAACAATAATTCTTCAGAATTTGAATTCAATGTAATTCTTCAGAATTTGAATTCTATCCTCTTTAAGCCCATCACTGATAATAGATAGGACCATGGTAACTAGGTCTGTTAGCCACCATAGCAAGAAGACTGTAGAAAGTGCCATGTTATGTCACCATGGAGACAGACCGGTACCATGTGTAGTTTACATAGTGATAGATCAAGCGACGCACACTATCTGATCTATGCTTTTCATGTTTCAAGATGATTCTCCAATCATTGTAAAGACTGCAAGCCATGGCAGATCGAGAAAACAGAAAAACATAATGCTATGGTTATAACGAGTGATCATCCAGTTATGACATACTGTATGCAGTGGATAAACTTTAAACCAAGAACATGGTCATAGTTTCACATTTGGAATAGGCCTAGGCATACTCAGTTGCCACTTGGCAGAACTGTTATAAGTGAGCAGCCTACATGAAATCTAGCAACAATGACAACACTTTTTGGACCAGTTTCCCAATTTGGTGGTCCATTAAGTTTTGGTTTTGCGGAAATACAGTCATTAAAGTTGAGAATCAACTGTCTGTTCCAAGGTGTTATCTTGGGTCACTTTTGTTTGTAATGACTCAGGATTGTCTTGCTTTTACAATAAACATTCATAACTAACCTAACAGGTTTCACAATCTCATGTTACTTCAATGAAAGACCAGTCGTGGGGAGCGTTCATTCTTTATTTGGTTGTGGATGTGTCTCACAGGTCACTCTGTTTACCAAGGTAAGCCTTTATCTGTGTTTGTTTTCACATTTACTACACATATGACGCTTCAGTGATATTTAAAATACACTCTTAGAAAACAAATGGTGCTATCTAGAACCAAAAAGGGTTCTTCGACTGTCCCCATAGGTAGAACCCTTTTGGGTTCCATGTAGAACCTTTTCCATTGAGGTTCTCTTATGTGGACAGCCGCAGAACCCATTTGGAACCTTTTTTTAAGTGTACCACAATAATGGGATACTCATGAAGGTCAAGAGGTCTGTGAGTTGATCTAGATTGTACCTCAGTTTTGCCTGGGCTACTGGTGTTACCAAATACATCTTACTGTAAACATAATAGTTTTTGCAACTTGCATAACAATTTTTAAGTTTTATTTAGTAGGATCTTCACTTGTATTGTGGTTTGCAATGACAGGGCACGGATCAGTTCCCTACTAACACTGTTATTTACAGGATTTTGTATGAAAATTAGTGATTTTGTCTGACTCTGATAGATCTAGTATTCAGTCTGTCTGAAAGAAGGTTGTAGACCGGTATTAATCATACTGGTCGGTTTTATAGTTCTATTTTCTTTATGAGAATCTGCTGTCACACAGATTCCTGTCTCCCTGAGAACAACAACACCTCTCAATCTGACACCATGTACATTTGATACACACCAGTATTTACAGGCCCCAGTGTCACCTGAATCATCATAACGCATTGGGTTTTAAGTCCAGTCTGGTCTTGTACTTTTAGAATTTACTTGTTGTTCATTAATACATTTATAGATGTAAAAATGTTTATGCCATTACCTTGACTATAGTGACTGGTTTAGTTTATAACTGTCTATGCAGAAATGTTAAGCACATCTACTCATTTATGTTTTACTTTTGATACAGAGAAGAAACATGACACCTGATTTGGACACCAAGGACCGCTGCTTTAGAGCCTTGATTATCTGGGGCAATTTGGTCATTGCAGTAAGTTTGACTAATATGAAATAGTGAGGGGCAGCAGGTAGCCTAGTGGTTGGGCCAGTAACCTAAAGGTTGCTGGATCGAATCCCCGAGCTGACAAGATAAAAATCTGTCGTTCTGCCCCTAAACAAGGCAGTTAACCCACTGTTCCCCGGTAGGCCGTCATTGTAAATAATAATTTGTTCTTAACTGACTTGTCTAGTTAAATAAAGGTTTAAAAAAATATTTGAAAAAAAAAAAAAGTATTTACCTCTGATTTCATTTGTCTCAACTACTGACTAGGTATCCCCCTTTCCCCTCTGTTTTCAGTGCTGCGGGATTGCCTTGATGGCCATGTGTATCTTCTTCATATCGGATCGGGGCGGATTGTATGTTTTAGTGTATGCCACAGGAAATGACAGCATCTGGAGGGGAGCCTGGATAGGCCTTTTCACTGGGTTTGCCCTTTTCTGCACGTCGATCTTGGGAATGCACGCCATAGTTGTGTCCAAAAGAAAGATCCTACTAGCTGTGAGTTGTTCTGCTATACCCTATCACATCTCCAACAATAACATTTTAAAGGCATTCTATGCCTGTATACTTATGCTATTAAAGGCATTCTAATATTATCCTTTTGACTGAAAAACATAATTGGTTTGGCCTGCTGGAACATTTGGCCAGAAAACTCATGACTCAGACATGTTTTTGTTTTAACTGTAGTACATCCTCCTGATGGTGATCATATATGCATTTGAGGTGGCATCAGCTATTACTGCTGCAACACATAAAGACTGGGTAAATCATTAATATTAATATATTGTTAAAATGGTCTTGGCATATTATATTTCAGATTTTGCTACACTCAATATTATGATAAAAAAATAGAATAAAGGATCCCGAGTGGCGTAGCAGTCTAAGGCACTGCATTGAAGTGCTAGAGGCGTCACTACAGACTCTGGCTCGATCCCGGGCTGTATCCCAACCGGCCGTGATCGGGAATCCCATAGGGCGGCGCACAATTGGCCCAGCATCGTCCGGGTTAGGGGAGGGTTTGGCCGGGGTAGGCCGTCATTGTAAATAAGATTTTGCTCTTACCTGACTTGCCTAGTTAAATAAAGTTGAAATAAAAATGTTAAATAAAACCAGTGTTTGGCTATCTTCTCAACATTTTGATGCATCTCCTCAGTTTGTCCCCGACCTCTTCCTGAAGCAAATGCTACAGAACTACAACAAACCACTACCAGATAATCTGCCCAGCACCCAGGACCAGATCTATGTAATCAACAGGATAACAGAAACATGGAACCGGTTCATGACTGAGGTAACTAGGCCTACCTCACTGGTCACAGACATCAGTTCACCATTTAGTTTTGATTTGCATTTGGTTGAGTTGACAACTAACATGAATTCAATGTGAAATCAACAACAAATGTCACCATGTTATTGGATTTAGGTTAAAAGATGGTCGAGAAAAAGATTAGATGTCCTTACATTGATGATTTTTTGCAAATCCAATCAGTTTTCCATATTGATTAAACATCAAATTTTTGGGTTGAAATGATGTGGAAACAACGTTGATTCAACCAGTTTTTGCCCAGTGGTACTGACTACTTGATTATGATTTATTATTTACTTACTGTTCTATACTACCACAGTTTGGTAATGTAAAATCGTTTATGGTCTTGAACTGTCCCTATTAACTGACGCATTTTAGTAACCAGAGTGCTCCTCTTGCAGTCTAAGTGCTGTGGAGTGTACGGGCCAGAGGATTGGGTGAAGTATGAGTCCCACTTCAGGCAGCAGAACACAGATGCTGATTATCCTTGGCCCAGACAATGCTGTCAGCAGGACGCTATGGGAGCCATCAGCCATTTAGAGGCCTGCAAAATCGGGGTTAGCCCTTTCCTGCATGCACAGGTAATTCTCAAAGCTGACTTTGTCAATGACCACACTGAAATGTTCACCATCCCCTCATTATTGAGTGCCCCACAAACCCCAAAAGACTGAGGGAGTGCAGCAAAAATGGTTTAGCAAAGGGTTCCCTAGCTAACAAGCTGGCTAGCAGTAAATAACGTTATCTAACGTTAGCTAGGGTTGCTAGCGTGATAGATCATTTCATGTTCAAGCTACCATGAAAATACATATCTAATTGTTAATTGAAAAAATTATAAGTAATATTTTTTATAAAGTGACTTACCGAGTTTTTATTGTGAATAGTTCTTCCATGAACGGACAATGAAGAACCATTTAATAACCTTTTTTGTTTTTTTAGCTTCGATCTGAATAAAGTGTGGTTAAATGATGGAGGTGCCTAGAGGGGTTATACTCCATTAAACAGTACAGCGCTCTAATATAAAATGTCATCTATCTTTCTTTTAGGGTTGTTATGATTACATTGCTGGTCCTTTGATCAGACACGGCTTTGGAGTCTCATGGTTTGGATTCGCCATATTGTGTTGGACAGTGAGTAAAGACTTTCTTAGCCATAAGCATGAAATGTGTTTTGTATGCAATAGTACAGTATTCAAACAAATCTGCACTGCAGAAACAAATGTAGTTGCTCTAGCATTGAGACAATGTATGCATTAATCAAAATAAGTTTTGTTTCATCATGTAGGCCTAAATATTGTAAGATGGCATTACTTAAAATTCCCCTTAAAAGGGCCAATCAGCAGTAGAAACAATATCAAAGCATGTCCCCACCACTGTTTCGATAAAAAAGTGAAGGATAGGGCTGGAGAAATATAATCACTCTTAAATTCAGAAACAGAGCGATGGATGCAGACCTGACCATCCATGACATAAAAATGAAAGTTCTAACCATGTTTAGAGGCTATACAGTGTTTGTTTACATTCACTTTGTTTACAAACACTAGTCACTTTACCCCTACCTACAAGTACAAATTACCTCAACTAACCTGTACCTCGTTATTGTTATTTTATTGTTACTTTTTATAATTTTTTATTTCGTTTATTTGGTAAATATTTTCTTAACTCTTTCTTGAACTGCATTGTTGGTTAAGGGCTTGTAAGTAAGCATTTCACGGTAAGGTGAAACCTGTTGTATTCAGCGCATGTGACAAATAAAATTGGATTTGAGTTAAACAAGCTTATATTTTGGGTTCTGATGGAGTACAACAGTTAAACTAAGCTCATGAGTCATGAGAATCAGTGGGTACATATAGTGAATTTATAATCTCAAAAATTGATGTAGCAACTGTTGATTGCCCCTTTAAATGTGGTGGAAAAAAATAGGATAAAAGCGATATGGAGAATTGGATCAACGGTTTTCTTTGTTTTTCCCTGCAGTTCTTTGTGATACTGGGAGTCATTTTCCACTACACTCAGTTGGATTTCTGAGGATGACCAACAAAGAAATCTTCAAAAAAACTTCAGTTCAGACCTACCAGTAAAGAAGTAATGCAAATATAACACTTTTTTGTTATGATCAACAAATAACCTTACAATTCATTACATTTTAATGTCTCTAATCAAAATTAAGAGAACCAATAAATGTACTAAATAGAATTTTATTTTTCAAATTACCTTTCTCAAAAAAGTTTGGAAATTGTCCCATACAATAATCTGTACTCTTAATTTTTTGTTGCTATACATAATACATTCAATTTTGCTCAATACAAAATTGTACAGGTTACAAGCGTAGTATTATGTCAACACAGCTGCAAACAACCAGAATCCCTGTTCTGATATCTTTTTAAATCTTCACAACATTTAATGCATAGTGTTTGAGTCCTCTTTTTCACAATCTACACCATTATAAGTGCCAGCACATCCATTTCCCTCAATTCCTTTTGATTATAACTCAAAACAGTTCTCAGCAAAGCTTCGTTTTTAAGATAAAATTATCACATCAGACACTTTAGGTATTTCTGTCATCTGGCCTCCTCATTCTAAAAGCACATCGGACTTTACCAAAACATTACTTTACAAACCAATAAAGAGAACACACTCTGTCCATCTTAAAAGTATCAACAAAAAAACAACTAAGAATTGGTCAAGTGTGTTAATGACTATCTATAGATTAATAATTGGATAAATAAATACTATTACAGTCCATAATACAATTAAAACTAACAGAGCAGTTTTCTGCAGTTCTCATTACGTAGAATGTTGAAAAAACACTACCCTGATACTGTTAGGATAAAAGCTGATCACAGTGACAATAGCTGGACGTCAGCGGGTTCATACTATATGAAGTCATTATTCAGTTCGCAAACATATTTAAGACAAAAGGTATAACTAATAACAAAGTAGCTAGCTAGTACTGAAGGTACAACTGTCTTTGCCAAAAGGCAATCTTGTGATTGCTAATGACGAGATGTAAACAAATAAACTACCGGTACATGGCTTCTCTGAAATACCAATGGCAATATGGGTTGATGTAACATTTTCCTCTCTTTGGCTGTCTATCCTTCATATGCACATTACAAAATATGTCTAACATTTGAATAAAAAAAATATCATTTGAATATTGATAATTACTGCATATGATTTGGGCTGAAGGAAATACACACATCTTCACATACCACGAGTCCAGATTACTTATTTTAGTGCAGGATAGAGAGGTGATTGGTGGAGCATTGGAAACAAAGAAACTGTTATTTTCCCCAAATAGTTTCATATCAAAGGTAGATTTATAGACCCAATATTGATCAAATCATTTACATTAGTCCAAGAACAGGGAGGATGAAAAGGAGGATAACCAGAGTAGTGTTGAGAAACATAGTCTGAGGGGCATGTAGCTACATGACTGGTTAAACTGTCCGGTGTCTCATTCAATCTGCCTGTGGTTTCTGCTGTCAAATATCATGGACCTCCTCTGTGGCTGATAAAAGCAGCTGGTCGAGGTCTCCAGTCTCTGTCCACTCTTGGGTATTGTCATTTTGTTCCGCAGGGTCACCCCCTCTGGGGTCCTGAGGTTCTCTGCCATCTCTTTTGAAAAGACATCAAGTGCTGATGTTTCAGTTGGACTTCTGATGGGCGAGAGGATGAGCTTGGCATCATCCCCCAGCGGTGGGTGATCCATGATGGGAAAGGGTGGACTGAACAAGATGAGGCTCTGTGGTCTCTGGCGGTTCCTAAAGGATGGCCTTTGTAGAACCGTAGACCTTTCAGGTCTTGGACAATCAGAAAAGGCCTCTGCATTGGAGGAGCGTTTCCTCCTCAGCACCGGTGGGTCTGAAGTAGCTGTAGTTTTATTAGTCTCTGTAGATTTCTCTGCAATAGGCTGCCTTATTTGGGATTTGGGCACTGGCTCCTTATTTTCCAACTCCTCCTTTAGATCCCTCATAGAGGGAAGAAGAGGTACAGGATCTAGTTTATCTCCCCTGGTTTTTGTGAATTCTTTCTCTGGTCCCTTTCCTGCACCAGAGCCCTTATCTTGCCTGGGATGAGGTATGTGGCTGTACTGCACCTTGGGGGGGATGACAGGCACGGCTTTAGCCTGACACGTTTTTACCATGAAGGCCGTCCTGACAGACGACACACTGACGGGGGCCGAGTTCCGGCGCACAGGGGCCTGTCGATGGCTCAGGAACAGCTCCAGTTCCTGGGACAGGCCGTTGGATTTGGTCTCAGACGGTGTCACTGCCCCTCTCTGAATGGAGGACAACTCAGCTGATTCAAGGTTTTGCTGATTAGAAATGTCTCTGATGCGTCGATGTCCTAAATCCAAATTGAGTGAGTAGGGCCTGTGTTTGGAAAAGCTGTTCTGCTCTATTTTTTCTGAATGAGATGCTTCATAAGACATCTGTCTGTGAAACCTCTGGGATGAGGAGGTGTTTTTCTGTTTGGCTGTGCAGCTGTTTCCTCTTTGTGTTCTCGTTGCATCATCACCGACCAGGGTGGTTTTGGAGGGTAAGGGAAGTAGATGTGTGATTTTGGTCTCTGTTTTGCTGCTGCATGCCTGAGAGCTATTTCCTGGGAACACTTCAATGCTCCTAAAAGGACATGATCCATTTGTTGATTTGTCATCTCTAGATAGAGGAGGAACGTTTAGTTCTTTGGAGCTCAAACCTTCTTCTGCAGAACAAGACGATGACACATCTAGATTTCCAAACAAATCCTTAAGTGTGGGTGAATGGAGAGGACTGGTTACCCACTGTTTGGTGGAGCGGAAGACCTCCTCCCAAGGTTCCTCCTCCAAGTCCTCCAACTCGGAGTGTCCTCCACATCTATCCTCATCGTCTTGGTGTGGTAGCCCCAAGGTGTGGTGGGGTCTTTCTTCCAAACATATTGAAAGCCTCTCAATGCCTCCCATGACAACTGACAAAGCATTCTTTCCATTGTCATGGAAAAGCCCTTTGACCCCATCTTGACTTTTACTTTTCCCTGATGGCTCTTTTCCTTTCTCTGCTACAGACATGCCTATGTCTGTTGCGACATCCCTTGGCTGCAAACTCTTTGTGACCTGGCTTTGTTGAGTAGAATGTAAACTTGGCTCTGCGAGGTGAGTAACCACAGGCCGTGGCTTGACGAAAGTGGGTTTATCGGTTTCTGGGAGCTTAGATTTTGAGCAAGTGTGTAGTTTGTTTTTTGTTTTATCTGTTGAATCAGCAGCGTGTAGAGGTGTATTTTTCATATCTGTGCCGACCATGAAATGTAACATTTTGTCATTTGGACATTGTGTGTCTGAGGAGTGCTTTCTTGCTGTGTGTGCTACTGTGTCAGCACCATGATAGGTCAGTGCAGGCCTGACGGGCATCAAAGGCTGTCCCTTATATAATAACGAGTGAGTTGGAAGGCTGCTTCTTCTTTTTGCTGGAGCATCTGGCATTGCCTTAACATCCTCACAAGTTTTCTTAGTGGAACAGAAAACAGGCATAAACTCCTCATCCATAATGTCAATCTCAGGCTCAGTAATTTTCAGCTCAAGATGGAGGTCAGACCACAGCTCTTCCTTGATAGGTAAAGATCCCATATCCTGCAAAAACATGAATTACAAATGCTTATTAAAGCGACGGTCATTGTCATTGTGTTATTCTTTGTATATTATCTGTGATGAAGCACAGTGTTAAACTGGAGAGTAAACATACCAGTTGTGTCAGTTCTTTTGGCTCATACTGTGGTGCTGGCGGGTTGTCCAGTTGTTTCCCAGGAAATTGCTGTTTCTCTTGATCTTCCTCTCTTGTGGTGGGAGTGGAAGACTGTCTCCGGTCAGATACTTCCACCTTCCCTTGAACATCGTTCACCTCTCCTTCACTTCTCGAAACTAATAAAATAAATAGATATGTAATTATTTTATTAATAGACAATATTACCATGGATGATGAGGAAGGTTTTTAATCTGAGCGCACACACACAGGCTTTTTTCTATGTTAACAGGTGAACATGACCTACCTTCTGTCACCCTTTTGAAAACTGCCTCCTCTCTGCTCCTCTCCTTTGCTGGTCTCTCCTCCTTTTCCAGAGGGGTTGAGCTGCTGTTACTATAGATACTGCTCTCACTCACAACACTGCTCTCTCCAAGGGGGTGCTCTCTGTAACTTGAGCTGGCACTACTGTCACTCTGTTCTGACTGAGAGGTCTCTCTGCTTGGTTTCAGAGCAGCTGCAGCAGGCCTCTCCTTCCCTTGTGCCCTGCAGGGAGTGCTGTTGGAGCTGATGACTGCAGACACCCTCAGGGGCACAGACACAGCAAAGGGCTCTGATATGTTGAGAGCCTTGCGCTGATGCCTGGGGGAGGACTCTGGAAAGAGACTTCCAGGGAAGGAGGGCCTGGATGCACTGCTGTGGGTGGAGCCAGAACACAGCATCCTCCTGTTCTTAGGGGAGCTGGGCTGGCAGCTGCTGAGGTCATCATCGCCTTTGAAAACCTTCAGTTGTTCGGGTAGAGCC
Organism: Salmo trutta; assembly: GCF_901001165.1. NCBI lineage: Eukaryota > Metazoa > Chordata > Actinopteri > Salmoniformes > Salmonidae > Salmo > Salmo trutta. Next base: position 81,902,259 of record NC_042968.1, on the reverse strand, counting down.
TTCTGCTGTGGTGGTGAGACGCGTGGAGAGCCCCTTCTCTTCATGTTAGGGCTGCTGCCACCTGTGGCCTCGCTCGATCTCTTCATCTCAAACTCCCGCCCCTGGTCCTGTTCACTGACATCATGGAGCGTGTCAGATTCAAGTGTTCTGGATTTTATGCCGGGCGCAAAGAAACCGTTGGCCCCGCCTGCTGAGCTGAATTTTCCTGCCTTGTCATCATCTGTGTTGGAAATCAAACGAGAAGCAAATTGTTAGATACACATCGTCTCAGCCTTATTTACAAAGCAAATTAAGATTTGTTTATAGGAGAGAGAACTGCTGTGAGTAGATTTAACGATGACACAAGTGTTTTGTATACAATGTAGTGCATTCAGCCCCACCTGTCTGCAGAGAGCACAAAGAGTCCATGCTTCTCGCTGGTCGGATAGCTGCCTTTTCTGTGAACGAACAATGTAGTCATGTTATTTTATTCTGTATCATAATCTTAATTATTTCAAGTAGCATGTTTATTTGTGTGATATTAATTTTCATTTGATCATTTAATTTATCATGGGAAACATAGTAAGATAGTACACATTCTATTGCAACCTTGATATATCATTTAGCCTTAGCAGTGAAATGGGTTCACTATATTGGTTGATAAGCGTTTTCATCATGCTTTACCTGTGATATTCTGTGCTTTCATAAACACGCTCCCATTCCGGCTCAGTCTTCCCTTAGAGTCCGTCACAGACTTGCCCAGGTTGAAGATGAACTTCCACTTCTTCGATTTCCCAGAAACCTTTCCTCTGACAGACAGGGAGATGAAGTACGTTAACAACATGGCTTGTTCGGATGTTATTTGTTGAAGTTCAATGTGTTCATTGAAGAGCAAAAGCAAAATGTACAACAAAACAATACAAATGAACATACATATTGCTAAAACAGTACAATCAACCTAGACTTATTTGCAGGGTATTTTACTGTGTACTCTGTTTCGGGGTTATTGTTAGATTGTATACTATGTTTGACCAGGTGTTTTTTGATTCATGTTTTCACTGCCAAATGTATCCAGGTGCCTGGCAGCCCAGAGGATGTGTATTAAGCATGTTTGTTAAGTATACTAAATAAATCAGTCAGTTGAATTCTCATCCATCTCACTTGGTATCCGATATGTCTATGACGGTATGGTACAGTGTGGCAGTGCTGGTGTAAGGTAGACTGTTCTCCCGTTGTCGCTCTTTCCGTGCTGGGTGGTTAGGGCTCAGGGAGCGGGCCTGGGCCTCCTCTAGGCTCATCAGCTTCATTGGCCCACCCTGGCCACTGATAGGAAGAGTGGCATACTTCTCCCCACACATCAAACTGGGTCCTGTAGCGAAACAATGTCTTTAAAAAAAATCCTTTTGGCATCAGGTAGAAAGGAGGACAGTAAATACAATGTGTTTTCCAATGGCAACATAAAATTAGGATAAGAGTGCAACAAGCAAGAGGGCAACATTCAGGAAGTCTCTAAATGCACACAATCAACACTTTCAAACAACGTACCTTCTTTCGTTTTTATTGGTGCAGCTGCATGGTTGAAGATCTGCTCAGTGTGATTTAAAATGAACTCAACCACAGTCTGCTGAACCCTCACCTGCTGGAAAGCCATGTCCCCATTGCAGGATGTAATTTCAATATCTTTCGAGCTACAAAACACATAGCCAAACGGGAAGTAGAAATGCTTTCAGTCACAACCAAGGAGGTATTTTACATTAAATATCAGCTGGAGTATAACTCAAGCAAAATGGAAGAACAAAATATAGTTATCATATAAGTGTTTTAGTATGTTTTGGATAAGGTGATATTGGTTTGTGTACAATTAGTGTAGAGCTCACCGCAATAGGTTTGGAGCCCATACCAAGGCCAGGTTGCGGGTGTGCATGTTAGTCTGGGGACTTAAGGTGGCCAGGTGGGCCAAATGCTTGGTAAGATATTCCAGAGTCCTGAAGAGAGAGGACAAACACAATTTGTTTAGCTTTTTAACCACATATAAACAATGGAAAGGTACATCACAGAGGCAGCAAAAGGGCTGATGTGAGTTTTACCTAAAGTGGGGGAGTGGTAGCTCTTTAATGACGTCCTGGATATGTTGTAGCCTTTCATGGTCCTCCTGGACTGAGACGGTGTCCTACACAGTAAAAGTCAAGTATTATCAATGTTGCATGTCATTCTTTCTTTGAATGTGACTCACTATTAAAGGACTCATTCCTAATATAAATCAAAGAGACATTCTGGTTAACAAAGTGGGCGTATTACGGACAGGTAGAGACCCTACCTCTTTGAACAGTACTCACAGTGAATTTCTTGTAAAGCTCATAAGTGAGCAGGGGATTGGGTAGCTCCCTGAAGTACAGCTTGCATAAGGAGCCCACACAGTGGATGTCCTGGAGGTACACCTCCTTTGTGAGGTCAGGGCACAACTCAGAGCAAAATTCCTGTCTGTAAGTAAGCACACAAACACATGGTTATCAATACAGCTGGAGACGTATGACGCTTCCACACTCCTCTAGTAATGTATATGTATGTTTTGTAAGATTGAAATGTAGAAACGTGTGTTTATATTGGATAGACATAAGTTGTCCAACATGGTATGTTCACAATGGCCTAAATCTATAAACTTACTGTTCAAACATGCTAAGTATAGAGCACCAAACACCAACTTTGACTTCCTTGTCCTAATACTTTTGGAAGGCACTTTAGGTGGCTAAAATAGTTACCTTAGTCGCTGGATATTGGAGGTGACTCCCGAGAGCCTGTATATTCCATCCACAACACCATGTTTCTCAATGAACTCTGCACATGTCCTTAAAACTTGAGGAACTGAAAAAAAAATATTGAAAAAAAGATTGTTTTAACCATACATTCGACATCAAAAGACACACATACATAGAAAACCAAATAAAAAAAATTGGAGGGTCCAGTCTGGCAACATACAGATTTTAAGAGGTGAAGGTCAACATATAACACTGTCGTCACTAGGATTTTGTTTACTAAGTTATGTGAATAAGCTATGATTTATAAGAGAAATTGTAATATAGGTTTTCTGTAATAGGCAACTTTTTCAGTCTAGGGAGGTGAATGGCAAACGTGGCAACTTGGGTTTTAGCAGTTAGGAAAATTCTGGCATTCCATTTCAACTGCTGACATGAAGCAGAAAGAGGAGTGCCTCTGTGAACTAGACAGGGTCAGTTTAAAGGTCCAATGCAGCCATTTTATCTCAATATCAGATCATTTCTGGGTAACGATTAAGTACCTTATTGTGATTGTTTTCAATTAAAATGGTCAACAAGAAACAAAAATAGCTTTTTGGCTAGGACTGTCTGGGAGTGGTTTGAGTGGGGAGGGGAAAACGGAAAACTTGCTGTTATTGGCAGAGAGGTTTGGAACTCTTTCTTATTGGTCTATTAACTAATTTACCGACTGGTGAGACCAAAACTCCATCCCATCAAAACAGGCAAAAATTTCAGGCTGTATTTTCAAAAAGCTCTTACATTAAAAGGGCATAATCAATAATTTTCAGAATTTCACAGTATTATTCCAGCCTCGTAGTGTGGAAATACAAATAAACCACACGAAATCACGTTTTTTGACTGCACTGGACCTTTAATACTGTGTGTGCTATAAACAGAATCTGGATCTTTGGCTCATTCTTTGAGTCAACCCTTTTTTTCCATGACAGAGAAGGATAGAGAAGGGCAGTTTGGGAGAAACAGATTGCCATTAGAATAAATTGTATCAGTACTTATTTATTCTAAACATACTTTAGACAGTAGCTCTGCTTTTTATTCCATAAGGTTGTTGATTGTGAAGAAGGTGGAATTTCTCAGGAAGTTAAACATGGTTTGTTTGTTTCAGAGGAAGGTGGACACACCCAAATCCTTGCAGCTGGTATTACTTGTGACACTTCCTCTAATAGAAAATGGCCTTTCAAAATGTTACCACCCAATTCTCTATTGCTTTTGAAACTTTATTCCCTAGTGGGGTCTCTTTTCTTACATTTACATTTTAGTTATTTAGCAGACGCTCTTATCCAGAGCGACTTACAGTAGTGAATGCATACATTTCATTAAAAAAAAATTCTCCGTATTGATCCCCCGTGGGAATCGAACCCACAACCCTGGTGTTGCAAACACTCTGCTCTACCAACTGAGCCACATGGGAAAATATGTTATCTACAATTCTGTATTCAGGAGGAACGTAGGGTCGCTTTCTACACTAATATATTATTGGAAATCAAGGGACACCTTTATAATACATTTAAACTGAAAATAAAATATGTATAGCTCCTCTTTTGCACAGTATAGCATAGACTACAGCAGTTAATATGTTAGTTTTTCTTTCAGCATAGCAAGGAGGTAGACTAACGTTTTGCCAAAATGATTCCACTCTGGACTGAAATCGGCAAACCATTATATTCAACAACCTTAGAAGAGAAACGTAGCCTTGTTTAGGGGCAGAACGACAGATTTTTTACCTTGTCAGCTCGGGGATTCGATCTTGCAACCTTTCGGTTACTAGTCCAACGCTCTAACCACTAGGCTACCTGCCGCCCCATGATGAGGCCCTTCCCAGAACTCTTTACAATGGGATGAGGAACCATCTGGCCAGTGGCGTGGCCCAGTGACAGTGGATTGTTTAACATTTTAGCCACACAATGACAAGCGTGGATGTCTTGTCCCCAGAGAATGCAGAGCTATTGTATATAAGCTATACAATACCTTATAGTGGAACAGTGGCATAGATCAATGTCAGCTTAAACATCGTTTCCCTTACTTTCAGACTCTTAACATATCTCATGAACAACAACCTGAACAATAAAATCAGTACGCACGTAGACATGAGGATGTCGCTGATATGCAGCTGAACATTAGCCAAGCAAAACAAAAACAATTCATTCCAGCTTTGGAGCTTTGAAACAATCTGCCCAGAGGTTCCCATGGGCTGTATGAATGAAAGTCTGTTCTCCCACATCTGAACAGACACTCGCAGTGACATGCCTGTGGTCAAAATGGTAGCTGCCTGGTCCGAATGGGATTTGATTCAACATTACTTTTGAGTATTTGCTCAGAACGAAACTCCTGCTTGCCTGGAAATTTTCTCGTGGATTCAAAAGGAATCTAAGAATACGGCTTATTGAATGAGATGCTGTTGATTGTTAAATTGGATAACATCCTCGTAGGTAAATTGTCTGTGTAAATGAAGTCATTATAAAACATTCTTTCTCTTCCCTATCTAGGGTCAGACAGAGTTAGTGACAGTCAACAACAGCTGATATTGCAGTGTCATGTCAACAAAAGCAGATATCATCACAAGCCACTTGTAATTGACAAATAAAAACTAAAAGTATCATATTAGCCATATACAGTAAATTATAGTCCCTTCTCCCCCTGTAACAGAAACATGTGTCTTGTGTAAAAAGGATCTACTTGATCAATTCTGTTTAGCTGTTAAATCGGTTCAATCTGTTCAAAGTAAAAGGTTTCCAAGTCACATCGCATGACCTCACTTCATACAACTATTTTTACCTCCATTCAAATACTATCTGGGTAAACACACCCATCCTCAAATTGTTGTCTGAATTCTGATCTGTCGGCTGCTACTGCCCCTGTGAACAGTGTTGCCCACCCAGAATCCTCACACAGAGACAGAGAGCGAGACAGAGAGCGAGACAGAGAGCGAGACAGAGAGCGAGACAGAGAGCGAGACAGAGAGCGAGACAGAGAGCGAGACAGAGAGCGAGACAGAGAGCGAGACAGAGAGCGAGACAGAGAGCGAGACAGAGAGCGAGACAGAGAGCGAGACAGAGAGCGAGAGAGAGAGCGAGAGAGAGCAAGACGCAGGCCTCTTGGTGAGAAGTTGACAAAAACACCAGGAGCCACACCCTAAGTAACAAATCCCCTCTGTGGGTGCGTAAAGGACTTCATGAAATGTAAAACACATGTCCATTGATGTCCAAATTGCAACATACATCTGCATCACACACCTGAATAAACTAAATAATGTACTGTCTAACTGTTAACTATGTAAACAGCTGGGATCTTTCCTAACCAATTTCTCACACACACAAGTTTACCAAATCATCCAAAGCAGAGGTTTAACATATTCTTTGCCCAAAAACATAGGTGTTGAATAAGGCTCAATCTAATTAACATAGGTGTTGAATAAGGCTCAATCTAATTCAGAATTCTCCTAAAACCTTAGAGGTGTTCCATACAGAACATGTATTGATAATTCAACTGCACCATTACATATCCTGTATCGAACAGTCATCGAGAATTCGCTGTGAATTTAGGAAAAGCTGTTCTCAGACCAAAGTACCAACATTGTAATAGCTCAATAAAAAATGAAAATGTCTACCTAATCTAGACCAAGTTGTTAAATTGTTAAGTGTTTGGTCTGAGAACACCTTTTCTCAATGTAGGTGGATTTGGAAAAATGTTTTCGAAATCATCCTGTATTATTATTTTTCCATTATCATAACTATTATTATTTGTTGTTTATTCAGGTTATTACTATGTTTAATAAATCTGAAAACATGAAATATGACAATGCCCTCAATAAATCCAGTACACATTAAATAATGACTATATATGGACCAATAATTGGGCTCTGTTGCTGTAACAGTTTGTTTGCATTCTGAATTCATGAGGTCATTATTATGGGACATGATGAAATCTGCTGAAATCTGCTAGAAAAGGGAAGCAGCAGGAAAGGGAAGCAACATAATAAACATCGAAAGAAACTAGTTTACCGTCTTTTCCTGAATTCTGTAGATGTTCTGTCAAGTCACAGTCAAATGCATTCTCACTTCCTTTCTTTTTGGACCTCTGCTTGGCTCCTTTATTCTTCATCTGGATCCAGTTATTAGTCCAGGAGTTCAGAACAAACAAATCCTCAAATATACAATCATTGATCCAACAGACCCTGGGAAAGGCTAAAATTGAAGCCCAAAAGTAAAAATCATACAAACCGCCCAAAAAGGATTCATCCACTCACATCTTGACCAACAACACTAACAGTTTGGGAGACTGAAAAGTCCTTGTGAGAAGAATAAAGTTGACGTCACTTTTCCTTTTAGCTTCTTAGTGCTTTATACATTTCCAATCAATCTATCAAAAATATAAGGGAAAAACCATAGTCAGTTATAATTGTGAAATATCTGGAAATGTGGATTGGGAATGGCAGTCCTCTGAAGTGATTTATCCCAGAAGGATTTGCAGAAACAGCATCAGAATTAGTTGGTTTCCTGTTGTAGTTTTTTTACTCAGTCTGCCTGTCTTTTTTCGCTCCTCTTTTCCTCCCGCCCAGACAATCTCCCTTTTCTTTGGCTCCCCTGTATCTGTGGAGATGTACCCAGTGAGGCGCAGGAATATTGTTTCTGTGTTTGTTTCTTTATCCTTCTTGCTTCCAGTTTTCAATTTATCCATGTTTCGAAGGTCATGGTAGTTGTGGCACTGGAGTGGCATGGAGGTTTGAAATTTCAAGACTGTGAGAAGGGGAGGGAAGTGAAGTCAGGGGAGGGGAATAGCTGACTGCTGTTTCTCTGGTTTAGAGATTACTGACCCCTTTTATCCACACTTTTTTTGTTGCCATATTCCTAACAGGAAATGTGCTCTCTGCCTTCCTGAATGCTCCCAAAGTACACAATTTCCTGTACAGAGAGCCTTGTTTGGAAAACAAAAACAGTTCTGAAGTAAGAGGGAAGTGGGGGGGGGGGGTGAAATGAGGGCTTGAAGGGCGCAGATGGGGAAAGGGGGGGTGGACACATGGTTCTTGTTACTGACTGCTTAGCTGTTTCATCATTTTCCCTCTACAGCAGACTGAAGCTTTCCAACCACGTGTTTAAAGCACGCTTCCTATCGAAATAAATGTTCAACTGATAATGAACCAATACTTTAAAAAACAACATTAATACAATTAAGTAGGCCAAAATACAAGGCTACTGGGTAGGTTGAATGACATTCAGGGTTTTCATTTAATTTTGAAGCACACAGCTGGATCTATAACACTAATGGCGTAGGATGTGGACTACTCAACATTAGACCATTTGAAGTCTGAAAACAGACTTGAATGAACAATAACTTTAACGAACTGCTATAGTTATACATTTGTTTGATTTAAATTGTTTCTTGGAAATCTGTAGATCTGCTCAAAGTCTTGTTGCCCTCCTTGTTCAAACAAGAAATGAGTGCACTACCAAATTAATTAATTTTACATTACATGTGTCACTTAGCAGACACTCTTATCCAGAGCAACTTACAGGAGCAATTAGGGTTAAGTGCCTTGCTCAAGGGCACAGCCAGATTTTTCACCAAGTCAGCTCTGGGATTCAAACCAGCAACCTTTCGGTTTTTGGACCAACACTCAACGGCTAGGCTACCTGCCACCCTATTGACATACCCTTGATGTTTCTTAGGTAGTGTCAGAGCCACACTGTATATACAGTATGGCCATATTAGCAACTTTATACAAAAACATTTTTTGGTGTTGTAACAATACGAGAATTCCTCCCTCAATACCCTGTGACTTGACCCACTGTAATCAGGCAAAACAGAGCAGTGAATTTAACAGACATTTTTTATTGATTAACATTCAGAATAATGTGTATCCAAGTCTGTAGCGTGTTGTGTTAAAAAATGGCATATTTGCTTTCACTGGACATCTTCATAGGTTTTGAAAATTATCAGAAATAAAACAGCACAATGCGGAAGTGTCAATTATCACTGAGCAACAGCTATGGAGTAGAAAGTGGCACTCATAGGAATGTTCAGACAGAAACCGTAATGAGTCATAAAAATATATATACAGTTGAAGTCGGAAGTTTACATACACTTAGGTTGGAGTCATTAAAACTCGTTTTTCAACCACTCCACAAATTCCTTGTTAACAAACTATAGTTTTGGCAAGTCGGTTAGGACATCTACTTTGTGCATGACAAGTCATTTTTCCAACAAATGTTTACAGACAGATTATTTCACTGTATTGCAATTCCAGTGGGTCAGAAGTTTACATACACCAAGTTGACTGTGCCTTTAAACAGCTTGGAAAATTCCAGAAAATAATGTCATGGCTTTAGAAGCCTCTGACTCAAATGATGTCAATTAGCCTATTGGAGGTGTACCTGTGGATGTATTTCAAGGCCGACCTTCAAAATCAGTACCTCTTTGCATAACATCATGGGAAAATCAAAAGAAATCAGCCAAAACCTCAGAAAAAAAATTGTGGACCTCCACAAGTCTGGTTCATCCTTGGGAGCAATTTCCAAACGCCTGAAGGTACCACGTTCATCTGTACAAACAATAGTACGCAAGTATAAACACCATGGGACCACGCAGCCGTCATACCGCTCAGGAAGGAGAAGCGTTTTGTCTCCTAGAGATGAACGTACTTTGTTGCGAAAAGTGCAAATCAATCCCAGAACAGAAGCAAAGGACCTTGTGAAGATGCTGGAGGAAACAAGTATAAAAGTATCTATATCCACAGTAAAACGAGTCCTATATCGACATAACCAGAAAGGCCACTCAGCAAGGAAGAAGCCACTGCTCCAAAACCGCCATAAAAAAGCCAGACTACGGTTTGGAACTGCACATGGAGACAAAGATCGTACTTTTTGGAGAAATGTCCTCTGGTCTGATGAAACAAAAATAGAACCGTTTGGCCATAATGACCATCGTTATGTTTGGAGGAAAAAGGGGGAGGCTTGCAAGCCAAAGAACACCATCCCAATCGTGAAGCACGGGGGTGGCAGCATCATGTTGTGGGGGTGCTTTGCTGCAGGAGGGACTTGTGCACTTCACAAAATAGATGGCATCATGAGGAGGAAAATAATGTGGATATATTGAAGAAACATCTCAAGACATCAGTCAGAAAGTTAAAGCTTGGTTGCAAATGGGTCTTCCAAATGGACAATGACCCCAAGGATACTTCCGAAGTTGTGGCAAAATGGCTTAAGGACAACAAAGTCAAGGTATTGGAGTGGCCATCACAAAGCCCTGACCTCAATTCTATAGAACATTTGCTGGCAGAACTGAAAAAGCATGTGCAAGTAAGGAGACCTACAAACCTGACTCAGTTACACCAACTCTGTCAGGAGGAATGGGCCAAAATTCACCCAACTTATTGTGGGAAGCTTGTGGAAGGCTACCCGAAACATTTGACCGAAGTTAAACAATTTAAAGGCAATGCTACCAAATACTAATTGAGTGTATGTAAACTTCTGACCCAATGGGAATGTGCTGAAAGAAATAAAAGCAGAAAAAAATATTCCTCTACTATTATTCTGACATTTCACATTCTTAAAATAAAGTGGTGATCCTAACTGACCTAAGACAGGGAATTTTTACTAGGATGAAATGTCAGGAATTATGAAAAACTGAGTTTAAATGTATTTGGCTAAGGTGTATGTAAACTTCCGACTTCAACTGTACACACACACACACACACACACACACACAGTGCCTTTGGAAAGTATACTGACCTTGTCTTTTTCTACATTTTGTTACGTTACAGCCTTATTCTAAAATGGATTAAATAAAAACAAAATCCTCTGAAATCTATACACAATACTCCATAATGATGAAGTGAAATTATGTTTTAATTATTTTTATAAATAGAAATATCAAGCCATGAGGTTGAAGGAATTGTCCGTAGAGCTCCGAGACAGGATTGTGTCGAGGCACAGATCTGGGGAAGGGTACCAAAACATTTCTAAAGCATTGAAGGTCCCCATAAACACAGTGGCCTCCACCATTCTTAAATGGAAGAAGTTTGGAACCACCAAGATTCTTCCTAGAGCTGGCCGCCCAGCCAAACTGAGCAATCGGGGGAGAAGTGACCAAGTGCCTGATGGTCACTCTGACAAAGCTCTAGAGTTCCTCTGTGGAGATGGGAGAACCTTCCAGAAGAACACCATCTCTGCAGATCTCCACCAATCAAGCCTTTATGGTAGAGTGGCCAGACGGAAGCCACTCCTCAGTAAAGGGCACATGACAGCCCGCTTGGAGTTTGCCAAAAGAAACCTAAAGACTCTCAGACCATGAAAAACAAGAATCTGTGGTGTAAAGAAACCAAGATTGAACTCTCTGGCCTGAATGCCAAGCATCATATCTGGAGGAACCCTGGCACCATCCCTACGGTGAAGCATGGTGGTGGCAGCATCATGCTGTGGGGATGTTTTTCAGCAGCAGGGACTGGGAGACTAGTCTGGATTGAGGCAAAGATGAACAGAGCAAAGTACAGAGAGATCCTTTTTATTTATTTATTTTACCTTTATTTAACCAGGTAGGCAAGTTGAGAACAAGTTCTCAATTACAATTGCGACCTGGCCAAGATAAAGCAAAGCAGTTCGACACATTCAACAACACAGAGTTACACATGGAGTAAAACAAACATACAGTCAATAATACAGTAGAAAAATAAGTCTATATACAATGTGAGCCAATGAGGTGAGATAAGGGAGGTAAAGGCAAAAAAGGCCATGGTGGCAAAGTAAATACAATATAGCAAGTAAAACACTGGAATGGTAGATTTGTAGTGGAAGGAAGTGCAAAGTAGAAATAATGGGGTGCAAAGGAGCAAAATAAATAAATACAGTAGGGGAAGAGGTAGTTGTTTGGGCTAAATTATAGATGGGCTATGTACAGGTGCAGTGATCTGTGATCCTTGATGAAGAGCGCTCTGGAGCAGTTTAGGATCTCAGAGTGGGGTGAAGGTTCACCTAACAAGACATCGACCCTAAGCACACAGCCAAGACAATGCAGGAGTGGCTTCGGGAGATGTCTCTGAATGTCCTTGATTGGCCCAGCCAGAGCTCAGATTTGAACCGATCGAACAGCTCTGGAGAGACCTGAAAATAGATGTGCAGCAACGCTCCCCATCCAACCTCACGGAGCTTGAGAGGATCTGCAGAGACTGGAAGAAACTCCACAAATACAGGTGTGTCAAGCTTGTAGCGTCCTACCCAAGAAGACTCAATGCTGTAATCGCTGCCAAAGGTGTTTCAACAAAGTACTGAGTTAAGGGTCTGAATACTTACGTAAATAGGATATTTCCGTTTTTTACATTAACAGTCAAAAGTTGACACCTACTCATTCAAGGGTTTTTCTTTATTTGTACTATTTTCTACATTGTAAAATAGTGAAGACATCAACACTATGAAATAACACATTGAATAATGTAGTAACCCCCCAAAAATTGTTAAACAAATCAAAATATATTTTAGATTCTTCAAGTAGACACCCTTTGCCTTGATGACATCTTTGTTCACCTTCCACAGGACAACAACCCTAAGCACACAGTCAAGACTAGAGGTCGACCGAATAATCGGAATGGCCGATTAATTACGGCCGATTTCAAGTTTTCATAACAATCGGAAATCGGTATTTTTGGACATCGATTTGGCCGATTTTTCTTTTTTTATATATATTTTTTTAGACCTTTATTTAACTAGGCAAGTCAGTTAAGAACACATTCTTATTTTCAATGACGGCCTAGGAACGGTGGGCTAACTGCCTTGTTCAGGGGCAGAACGACAGATTTTTACCCTGTCAGCTCGGGGATTCAATCTTGCAACCTTACGGTTAACTAGTCTAACGCTTTAACCACCTGCTTTACATTGCACTCCACGAGGAGCCTGCCTGTTACGCCAATGCAGTAAGAAGCCAAGGTAAGTTGCTAGCTAGCATTAAACTTATCTTATAAAAAACAGTCAATCAATCATAATCACTAGTTAACTACACATGGTTGATGATATTACTAGTTTATCTAGCCTGTCCTGCGTTGCATATAATCGCTTAGGTACACGTTGCTCCAACCATAAACATCAATGCCTTTCTTAGAATCAATACACAAGTACACTGCTCAAAAAAATAAAGGGAACAGTTAAACAACACAATGTAACTCCAAGTCAATCACACTTCTGTGAAATCAAACTGTCCACTTAGGAAGCAACACTGATTGACAATAAATTTCACATGCTGTTGTGCAAATGGAATAGACAACAGGTGGAAGTTATAGGCAATTAGCAAGACACCCCCAATAAAGGAGTGGTTCTGCAGGTGGGGACCACAGACCACTTCTCAGTTCCTATGCTTCCTGGCTGATGTTTTGGTCACTTTTGAATGCTGGCGGTGCTTTCACTCTAGTGGTAGCATGAGACGAAGTCTACAACCCACACAAGTGGCTCAGGTAGTGCAGCTCATCCAGGATGGCACATCAATGCGAGCTGTGGCAAGAAGGTTTGCTGTGTCTGTCAGCGTAGTGTCCAGAGTATGGAGGCGCTACCAGGAGACAGGCCAGTACATCAGGAGACGTGGAGGAGGCCGTAGGAGGGCAACAACCCAGCAGCAGGACCACTACCTCCGCCTTTGTGCAAGGAGGAGCAGTAGGAGCACTGCCAGAGCCCTGCAAAATGACCTCCAGCAGGCCACAAATGTGCATGTGTCTGCTCAAACGGTCCGAAACAGACTCCATGAGGGTGGTATGAGGGCCCGACGTCCACATGTGGGGGTTGTGCTTACAGCCCAACACCATGCAGGACGTTTGGCATTTGCCAGAGAACACAAAGATTGGCAAATTCACCACTGGCGCCCTGTGCTCTTCACAGATGAAAGCAGGTTCACACTGAGCACATGTGACAGACGTGACACAGTCTGGAGACGCCGTGGAGAACGTTCTGCTGCCTGCAACATCCTCCAGCATGACCGGTTTGGCGGTGGGTCAGTCATGGTGTGGGGTGGCATTTCTTTGGGGGGCCGCACAGCCCTCCATGTGCTCGCCAGAGGTAGCCTGACTGCCATTAGGTACCGAGATGAGATCCTCAGACCCCTTGTGAGACCATATGCTGGTGCGGTTGGCCCTGGGTTCCTCCTAATGCAAGACAATGCTAGACCTCATGTGGCTGGAGTGTGTCAGCAGTTCCTGCAAGAGGAAGGCATTGATGCTATGGACTGGCCCGCCCGTTCCCCAGACCTGAATCCAATTGAGCACATCTGGGACATCATGTCTCGCTCCATCCACCAACGCCACGTTGCACCACAGACTGTCCAGGAGTTGGCGGATGCTTTAGTCCAGGTCTGGGAGGAGATCCTTCAGGAGACCATCCGCCACCTCATCAGTAGCATGCCCAGGCGTTGTAGGGAGGTCATACAGGCACGTGGAGGCCACACACACTACTGAGCCTCATTTCGACTTTCTTTAAGGACATGACATCAAAGTTGGATCAGCCTGTAGTGTGGTTTTCCATTTTAACTGAGTGTGACTCCAAATCCAGACCTCCATGGGTTGATAAATTGGATTTCCATTGATTATTTTTGTGTGATTTTGTTGTCAGCACATTCAACTATGTAAAGAAATTATTTCATTCATTCAGATCTAGGATGTGTTATTTTAGTGTTCCCTTTATTTTTTTGAGCAGTGTATATATTTTGAAACATGCATATTTAGTTAAAAGAAATTCATGTTAGCAGGCAATGTTAACTAGCGAAAATGTGTCACTTCTCTTGCAAACAGAGTCAGGGTATATGCAGCAGTTTGGGCCGCCTGGCTCGTTGCGAACTGTGAAGACTAGTTCTTCCTTACAAAGACAGCCGACTTCGCCAAACGGGGGATGATTTAACAAAAGCGCATTTGCGGAAAAAAAACAATCGTTGCACGACTGTACCTAACCATAAACATCAATGCTTTCTTAAAATCAATACACAGAAGTATATATTTTTAAACCTGCATATTTAGCTAAAAGAAATCCAGGTTAGCAGGCAATATTAACCAGGTGAAATTGTGTAATTTTGCATTCATTGCACACAGAGTCAGGGTATTTGCAACAGTTTGGGCCGTCTGGCTCGTTGCGAACTAATTTGCCAGAATTTTACGTAATTATGACATAACATTGAAGGTTGCGCAATGTAACAGGAATATTTAGACTTAGGGATGCCACCCATTAGATAAAATACAGAACGGTTCCGTATTTCACTGAAAGGAAAAACATTTTGTTTTCGAGATGATAGTTTCCGGATTCGACCATATTAATGACCAAAGGCTCGTATTTCTGTGTGTTATGTTATAATTAAGTCTATGATTTGATAGAGCAGTCTGACTGAGCAGTGGTAGGCAGCAGCAGGCTCGTAAGCATTGATTCAAACAGCACTTTCGTGCGTTTTGCCAGCAGCTCATTGCGCTGTTTATGACTTCAAGCCTATCAACTCCCAAGATTAGGCTGGTGTAACCGATGTGAAATGGCTAGCTAGTTAGTGGGTGCGCACTAATAGCGTTTCAAACGTCACTCGCTCTGAGACTTGGAGTAGTTGTTCCCCTTGCTCTGCATGGGTAACGCTGCTTCGAGGGTGGCTGTTGTCGATGTGTTCCTGGTTCGAGCCCAGGTAGGAGCGAGGAGAGGGACGGACCCTATACTGTTACACTGGCAATACTAAAGTGCCTATAAGAACATCCAATAGTGAAAGGTATATGAAATATAAATCGTATAGAGAGAAATAGTCCTATAATCCCTATAATAACTACAACCTAAAAATTCTTACCTGGGAATATTGAAGACTCATGTTAAAAGGAACCACCAGCTTTCATATGTTCTCATGTTCTGAGCAAGGCACTTAAACGTTAGCTTTCTTACCTGGCACATATTGCACTTTTACTTTCTTCTCCAACACTTTGTTTTTGCATTATTTAAACTAAATTGAACATGTTTCATTATTTATTTGAGGCTAAATTGATTTTATTGATGTATTAAGTTAAAATAAGTGTTCATTCAGTATTGTTGTAATTGTCATTATTACAACAAAAATTTTTTTAGGGAAGTAAAAAAAAAATATATATATATATAAAAACCACAAAAAAAAATCGTCCGATTAATCGGCATCGGCATTTTTTTGGGGTCCTCCAATAATCGGTATCGGCGTTGAAAAATCATAATCGGTCGACCTCTAGTCAAGACAGAAGTGGCTTCAGGACAAGTCTCTGAATGTCCTTGAGTGGCCCAGCTAGAGTCCGGACTTGAACCCGATCAAACATCTGGGGAGACCTGAAAATAGCTGTGCAGCAACGCAACCTGACAGGGCTAGAGATGACCTGCAGAGAAGAATGTGAGGAACTCCAAAAATACAGGTGTGCAAAGCTTGTAGCATCATAACCAAGAAGACTCGCTGCTGTAATTGCTGCCAAAGTTTCTTCAACAAAGTACTGAATAAAGGGTCTGAATACTTAAGCAAATGTGACATCAGTTTATTTGCAATAAATTAGCAAACATTTCTTAACCTCTTTTTTCTTTGTCATTATGGGGTATTGTGTGTAGATTGATGAGTGGGAAAAAAACGATTTAAATCAATTTTAGAATAAGGCTGTAACGTAACAAAATGTGGAAAAAGTCAAGGGGTCTGTATACTTTCCGAAAGCACTGTATGACTGTCAAGTAGGATCAAACAAGGGTGTTTATAGTTATAGTAGTTGTAAGTTATAACTCGGGGCCCATAGCTTTTCCAGGTGAGGTCATGTCAGGACCCTTACTTTAGCACCAGGTCTTTAACCATAAGGGTTATTTAATGGAACATTTGTTTTTGCTTAAAAGAAAGTTTCCAGTCAAGTGACCAGGCCTGCTGAGCCATATCTAACAACCCACACAGGGAGTCAACAGTTTCGACATATCCCATTGCCTTCATTGGTATTTTTTCCAAGGACAGCTGACTAATAGTACATGTAAGTAGGAGGTATTGCCATGGTGTTATCCTTATTCTAAGCTCTTGATGTCAGCTGTAGTGTGAAGTTGGCTTACATTTCAAATCCTACATCCTATGGTATCATGTGATATCTTGTTTGCTGGGCTCAAAGCTTAATGTTTCCAATGGTGCTCTGGCCATCCTGGCCTCCACTGAACTGCTTTCTTTCTGCACAACAGGAAAAAGGGATGACATAATTTTGTCCATACAAATGCTCAGACATCACACTCCTTCCCCTCTTCGAGTCCCTCCACAAGACTACTGGTGAAACCAGTGTTCCTTTCAGAGCACATCCTTCAAACTTGTAGTCAAAATACTAGATACAAATGTTTTACATTGCATAGTGTCCATCATATGGAGAGCAAAGCAAAGTGGGTAAAGAACAGGTACTTCTGTTTAATTCTACTAAGTACCCTACTTAGTAAATGTACTTTATGAATCAGTCAATCCTTTAAAAAAACAAACAACAACTTTACACTAGGCTACTTGAAGCCATGTTGCAAAAAAGCTACATTGCAAATCAAAGACTATCCCTAACTGAAACACAGTTGATAATTACCTTTCGCTGATAGAAATAAATTATCTTGAATTCACAACTTCCATCTTATTCATATGGGTTAACCCACCATATGTGACAGTATTGCTTCCGTCCCTCTCCTCGCCCGTGCACCCCGCTAACTAGCTAGCCATTTCACACCGGTTACACATACACCCAATGAAAACCTACAAGACTAAACATGTGGTTTTTAAAGTCAATACTGCCCCCTATCCTTAAAGAGCTGTAAGAGGTTAAAGGAAATGTACAAAAAAATTCAAAACAGAAGGGCCTCACCCAATATGGCACTCTTAATGAATCAGTCACTATGGCATCCCTAAATATTTTCTAACATGAATCATTCACTAACTATCGTTCAGGTAGAGTAGGACCACAGAAACAAACCAAAACAATGAATTACTTACATAGCTTTAACCTCACACTATTCAAATATCAATGAGGCATAACTTACAGAATATTTTATTTAACCTTTACTTAACTAGGCAAGTCAGTTAAGAAGAAATTCTTATTTACAATGACGGCCCAAACCCAGACAACGCTGGGCAAATTGTGCACTGTTTTATGGGACTCCCAATCACAGGCGGATGTGATACAGTTTGGATTCAAACCAGGGACTGTAGTGACGCCTCTTGCACTGAGATGCAGTGCCTTAGACCACTGCGCCACTCGGGAGCCCAAGCATACAGTTCCAGTCCAAAGTTAGAACACACCTACTCATTCCAGGGTTTTTATTTATTTTTACTATGTTGTAGAATAATAGTGAAGACATAAAAACTATATAATAACACATATGGAGTCATGTAGTAACCAAAAACCCCCAAAAATTGTTAAAACAAATCAAAATATTCAAATATTTAGCCACCCTTTGCCTTGATGACAGCTTTGCACACGCTTGGCATTCTCTCAACCAGCTTCATGAGGTAGTCACCTGGAATGCATTTCAATTAACATGCGTGCCTTGTTAAAAGTTAATTTGTGTAATTTCTATCCTTCTTAATGCATTTGAGCCAATCAAGTAGTGTTGTGACAAGGTAGGGGTGGTATATAGAATATAGCCCTATTTGGAAATATTTTGCAATATTATGGCATGAACAGCTCAAATAAGCAAAGAGAAACAACAGTCCATCATTACTTTAAGACATGATGGTCAGTTAATCCAGAAAATGTCAAGAACTTTTAAAGTTTCTTCAAGTGCAGTCGCAAAAACCATCAAGCGCTATGATGAAACTGGCTCTCATGATGACCGCCACAGGAAAGGAAGACCCAGCGTTACCTCTGTTGCAGAGGATAAGTTCTTTAGAGTTACCAGCCTCAGAAATTGCAGCCCAAATAAATCCTTCAGAGATCAAGTAACAGACACATCTCAACATCAACTGTTCAGAGGAGATTACGTGAATCAGGCCTTCATGGTCGAATTGCTGCAAAGAAACCACTACTAAAGGACACCAATAAGAAGAAGAGACTTGCTTGGGCCAAGAAACACGAGCAATGGACATTAGACCAGTCGAAATCAGTTCTTTGGTCTGATGAGTCCAAATTTGCGATTTTTGGTTCCAGCCACCGTGTCTTTGTGAGACGCAAAGTAGGTGAACGGATGATCTCTGTATGTTGTTCCCACCGTGAAGCATGGAAGAGGAGGTGTGATGGTGCTTTGCTGTCAGTGATTTATTTAGAATTCAAGGCACACTTAACCAGCATGGCTACCACAGCATTCTGCAGCGATGCACCATCCCATCTGGTTTGAGCTTAGTGGGACTATCATTTGTTTTTCAACAGGACAATGACCCAACACACATCCAGGCTGTGTAAGGTCTATTTGACCAAGAAGGAGAATGATGAAGTGCTACATCAGATGATCTGGCCTCAACAATCACACAACCTCAACCCAATTGAGATGATTTGGGATGAGTTGGACCGGAGAGTGAAGAAAAAGCAGCAAACAAGTGCTCAGCATATGTAGAAAATCCTTCAAGACTGTTGGAAAAAACATTCCAGGTGAAGCTGGTTGAGAGAATGCCAAAAGTGTGCAAGGCAAAAGGGTGGCTACTTTGAAGAATTTCAAATATAAAATACATTTTGATTTGTTGAACACTTTTTTGGTTAGTACATGATTCCATACGTGTTATTTCATAGTTTTGATGTCTTCACGATTATTCTACAATGTAGAAAATAGTAAAAAAAAAAATATATATATATATATATATATAAAAACACACAATAGTCCTATTTCATTGGATAACATTTTTAAAATAGAATGTATTCTTGGTTTATGCCTATCAAAAAGGTGTCACATATAAAGGGAGTGTGTGGTTCATAACAGCCTAAATGGGACAACCCACAAGGAACTATGAATCAGCAATAACAAACAAAGTAGACCTCTGGTTCTATTAAAAATGTATTATTTAAATATGCACTATGAAGAAATCACTCCGCTATTTCCTGTTTGCAAAAATTCTAATAATTTGTTTAGTCACAAACTGAAATTATGCAATCAAAGTATAGTGTAGAGAATCATTGTACATCTAAACCACTGTGAAATATATTTTCCTTAACCAAAAATATTGTAATTTCAGCTGGTGTACAAAACCAAAAGTAAAAGACAAAACGAAACTTAAGAACAGGAAGCATACAAATTGCACACAGAGCAGATCTGCCGCTTCTTAAGACTTGCTTTCAATGCGAATGACAGATCTATAAACACACATTTCTATTTGAATGTGGTCAAGTGGCCCAAAAAGTTACATATTGCAGCTTTAAGGCAACAGAAAGTATCATACAATATTACATATTTGACATCTGTATGAGTTACTTCACAAATCTTGAATAAGCATATCCAAAATGTTGATCCAAAATATCAAACTTGTGATAAGTGTATAAAATGAAGCCATCTACACTGTAATATTGTAACAAGATTTCATAAAAATTACAATTCATCTTAATGTAACATACTTTCATAAACATGGGACCATGTGAGAATGATCAATATATGTAAATGAGTCCCTTGTGTCCCATATTAGCTACTACATTCATCAAATAGGAATGAATTGAGAGCAATTCTTCGTTCCCATTTTCATTTGACAAGAGATTTTAAGAAATGACCAAATCCAGGTCTAACACCCAGGATTCTTTAGAATCAAAAACACGACAACATACTATATTCGAATACATATAACTTGTTGAAACAATCAAGTAACAACACACCTTAGCGGGAAAATCCTTAGTTGAAACAACAAAGCGCCACACCTGACTCTGTTTTGGCAAAAAGCTGAGTGACGGGCCTGGAGAAATGTAAAACATTCAAATTAAAATCGGCAGAGCAAAGTACTGACCATCCAAGATATCAAAATTATAGTTTTAAGCATGTTTTGAGGCTATACAGTGTTTATTTACATGTACAATGTTTAAAAACATTGGCATAAAATAAGCTTATATATTTTGGGTTCTGATGGGGTACAACAGTTGAACTAAGCTCATTAGGCATTTATAAGTTACATTCTTCAAGAATCAATGGATAAATGTCATTCATTTATAAGTCCAAAAATGAATGTAGCAATTGCAGATTGCCCCTTTAAGTCTAGGACAAATCAAATAATGCTATCTTGTAGACAAAAATATATAGTTTGGTCTTACTCTCACCCCTAGAACCTGGTCACCAGGTTTGACTGTATAGGGCTTCCAGACTTACATTATGTGTACCTAGAAATTTTACATGCCCTGCTTGGAATGGTTTACAGTGAAAACTGAGTAGATCACATGAATTATGGTCAAAAGCTACTGCCACTAACCTGTTTGCGACCCTCTGGTAAGTAACATGTAGGCATGGACATACCAGATCAATAATCCTGTACACACTGCGGTAAACAAAGAGAGGTGCTCTGAAGCCTCAGTGCATTGGTTCGCCAATGTCAACGGTGACATTAATGTACAGAGGCGACCTCTCAACTGATAGAGTACTGTAGGAGCAGGTGTTAAGGCCATCCTTTCTCCAGACTTTAGGTGTCCGTCCTAGCAAGCGCATCCTGTGAAGGAGAAATTATTTCAGAATGAAGTGAATTCAACGACTAATAATATTTAGAATACAGCAAGCTATTTATTATTGATGTGTCCACCGTGACTCACCTGTCTTTATTGATTTCGTTGCCGCTATCTCTTTTATGAAATACCATGGTATAGCGTGCTATGAGAGGGGGGGGGCGTATAATTTCCATTTTCTGGAGCTCCACCCTACCAGATACAAATTAAATCAATCAATAACATTCCGTATTGACTAAGATGTAATGACAGATATGGAGAGAGGTCCAACATTTAGCAGTGGTCTCACCTTATGCGAAGGTCATCATCCTCCCCACCCCATCCCCAGTAAGTGTTTGAAAAGCCGTTAACTTTGTGAAACTGGTCCTTCGTCATGGCCGTCACCCCTCCAAAGTACCCTTTGTATCGCAATCTTCGACAGCAAAAAGACAAAAAACAAGACATTACAGACCTATCCCCAGAACACAATTAATACCGTAAATTCCGGACTATAAGCCGCAACTTTTTTCCCAGGCTTTGAACCCCGCGGCTTAAACAATGACGCGGCTAATATATGGATTTTTCCCACTTTCTATTCCCCCCCCCCCCAAAAAAAACACATTCTGTGACGTGTTCAGTTTTTTGGCGGCATGAAGCTTTCATTAGACCAATGAAATTGCCGAATGGGTTAAGGTCAAACAACTTTTTTTGTTTACTGTTTAGATTAAATCAAGTGCTCTCAAACTTGCCATCATTCTGATTACGGTAGTCATTTTGTCACCCTCATCATGGCAAAGACACGGAGAAATGCATATGATGCAGCTTTCAAGTTGAAGGCGATTGATCTGGCTGTTGGAAAAGGAAATAGAGCTGCTGCACGGGAGCTTGGTCTTAATGAGTCGATAAGACGTTGGAAACAGCAGCGTGAGGAATTGACTCAGTGCAAAAAGACAACTAAAGCTTACTGCTAATTTCTTATTTTTTGTTACAAGCCGTGTTTCGTTAAAGCCTATTTATTTTTGTTACAAGCCGTGTTTGTTAAAGCCTGTGTAAAGTTAATTTGTTTCAATGTATCGGTAGGCACCTGCGGCTTATAGACATGTGCGGCTTATTTATGTTCAAAATAATACTTTTTTTAAAATTCAGTGGGTGCGGCTTATATTCAGGTGCGCTTAATAGTCCGGAAATCACGGTAACTGAAATGTTTATCTTTGGACTTGGTAATGAATACTTATATTGATAGCGGCAACATCACTTTGTCATACAAAAGCATGGATGCTGTTTTGATGGCATATAGACATTTACCTGCTTTTAGATTTAGGTGGATATGAGTTGAGAAACTTACTTGTACCCTGTGGCGTTCCTGCCGACCACTAAGTGTTTGGGCTGTTGGTCACACTTGTATAGGTTGTAGTCGTTCTCTGGAACCAGATCCACATCATGAAAAACGAAGCAATCCCAATCGTAGTCCTTGAGTGCCTCCAAGTACCCAACATTAAGTAGCTTGGCACGGTTAAACGTCACCTCTCCAGCCTGTCAAAACAAACAAATCAACTACAAACATCAATTTCATTTCAGGCTCAAAATCAGTGCAGCACTTTCCTCCATCAATATTCTCCAGTCAAGTGAAACATGTTGAACATTTAAATACTCGTCATGAAACGGTTATACAAATTTAAATTCACTCACAAATTATTAGTGAAACTGACATAATTTACTATTACTACACATCATGAGAGAAATACCTGGTGGATGACGTAGATGCTGTAGTGCAGCTGCTGCCTCTGAAGGAAGGGATGCAGGTGATGCAGGAGGTAAAGGAGGTGTTTCTCCCGGTTACGATGGGGAATGAGGATAGCCACACTCTGCTGGGCGAGGCAGTCTGGAGGCTGGTATTGGCCCTCAGCCACTCCACTGTTCTCACTCTCCACCTCCTTCAGCGTTAGAGAGTCCTCAAATGTGAGGTTTAGGGCTCCCTCTGTAGATAGACAATAGTAGGCATAACGAATAGAGGCCGACCAATTAATCGGCTTGGCCGATTATGGCTGATTACATTGCAATCCACGAGGAGACTGCATGGCACGCTGACAACCTGTTACGTGAGTGCAGCATCAAAAGGACCTTGTGGCGTCAAGGAGCCAAAGTAAGTTGCTAGCTAGCATTAAACTTATTTTATAAAAAACAATCTTAACATAATCACTAGTTAACTACACATGGTTGATGATATTACCAGGTTAACTAGCTTGTTCTGCATTGCATATAATCAATGCGGTGCCTGTTAATTTATCATCGAACCACAGCCTCCAACTTCGCCAAACGGGTGATGATTTAACAAAAGCGCATTTGCAAAAAAAGCACAATCTTTGCACAAATGTACCTAACCATAAACATCAATGCCTTTCTTAAAATCAATACACAAGTACATTTTCTTAAACCGGCATATGTAATTAAAATAAATGTATGTTAGCAGGCAATATAAACTAGGGAAATTGTGTCACTTCTCTTGCATTCAGTGCAAGCAGAGTCAGGGTATATGCAGCAGTTTGGGCCGCCTGGCTCGTTGCGAACTGTGTGAAGACAATTTCTTCCCAACAAAGACCGTAATTAATTTGCCAGAATTTTACATAATTATGACAAAACATTGAAGGTTGTGCAACGTAACAGCAATATTTAGACTTAGGAATGCCACCCGTTCGATAAAATATGGAACGGTTCCGTATTTCACTGAAAGAATAAACGTTTTGTTTTTTAAATGATAGTTTCCGGATTCGACCATATTAATGACCAAAGGCTCGCATTTCTGTTTGTTTTTATTATAATTAAGTATATGATTTGATAGAGCAGTCTGACTGAGCGGTGGTAGGCAGCAGCAGGCTCGTTAGCATTCATTCAAACAGCACTTTACTGCATTTGCCAGCAGCTCTTAGCAATGATTGATGCACAGCATTGTTTATGACTTCAACTCAACTCCCGAGATTAGGCTGGCAATACTAAAGTGTCTATAAGAACATCCAATAGTCAAAGGTATATGAAATACAAATGGTATAGAGAGAAATAGTCCTATAATAACTACAACCTAAAACTTCTTAACTGGGAATATTGAAGACTCATGTTAAAAGGAACCACCAGCTTTCATATGTTCTGAGCAAGGAACTTAAACGTTAGCCTTTTTACATGGCACATATTGCACTTTTACTTTCTTCTCCAACACTTTGTTTTTGCATTATTTAAACCAAATTGAACATGTTTCATTATTTATTTTGGAATACATTTATTTTCTTTATGTATTATATTAAGTTAAAATAAGTGTTCATTGTTCATTCAGTATTGTTGTAATTGTCATTATTACAAATATATATATAAAAATCATCCGATTAAACAGTATCGGCTTTTTTTGGTCCTCCAATAATCGATATCGGCCTTGAAAAATCATAATCGGTCGACCTCTAATAATGAAAATACAGAAACCAAATAGTAAAGCCTTCTGGACAAATTCATTATCTGTGCTTTAATCAATCAACTCCATAGCAATATTTTTACATGGCACTAGTTTCCTAAAAAAAGGATCTAAATATTATGAACTGCAAATCATTCCTAGTTAAATAAAGGTTAAAAAATATAGTCTGGACCAGGGCTGTTCCTGGAGCGCTACCGTCCTCTAGGTTCACTCCAACCCTAATGTAACACACAACTGGGGTTGGAGCGAAAACCCACAGGAGTTTAGCTCTCCAGGAACAGGGTTGGAGAGCCCTGGTATGGACAGATGATTACAAACACGTCTGAGCGCATTTTGTTTGGGCCACTGACAAACACAAACTGTCTTCAAACTTGAATGTGTTTATGGAAACCCACTGTAATGCTGTGCAATCTGCATCCCATAGGTGTCGGCCTATAGATTGATTCCATATGAAACCTGGACAAAAAAAGACAATGATTTGGGGGATTGTCACAAGATTTAATCTATAGAATGGTCCTTTGAAGGAAGGATTGTTGACATTTGTATCTAAAAGCAGAATAATAATACATTCTTTTAAATCCAAGTTGGCATATTTATGACATGTGGGCCTTACCCACCTTACTTTTAGAGTTATGATCCAATTTGTACGCATCACCAACAGAGTGAATGTGAAAATGGATTCAAAATGGTCACCCTATGCTGGTGATTTGTATGATGTGTAATGATACAAGTAACAGGAGGGCTGTGATTGGTTACATTGTATACTACGCCAATTTCTCTGTATAAAATAGTCCAGAGATCTCACCCTGGAACTTTGATATGGCCGTAGAGTATCTTTTGTTCAACAATATATTCAACAAATTGGGGAAATCATTTTCTTTTTCAAAATTCATGTTTATATTTTTTAATATTCATAAATTAATGTAAGAAAATTGTTATTGAATTCAGAATCCTACTCATATTACAGAGCAAGCAGTAAAGCTTCATATACCACCAATCTATGAAACATTACGGAGTCTTAAGTGGCCTCGGTTAAGTCCACGTCTCATAAATATATCAACTTTAATTATTTCTCAATTATGCTTTTAGATACAAATGTCAAATGCATGTCAACAAACCTTCTTCCAAAAATGTCTATGGATTAAATCTAGTAAAAATCCAAAAAGCAATTGTCTTTTTTTGTCCTGGTTTCGTATGGAATCACTCAATACAACAGCTGTACACTTCCTGTCAACAAGGAGCCGTTGTATGTCGGCTACATGCCAATTGTTACCGCATCCCCAAGCTATTGCGCACAGTGCATATAGACTTGGATATCAACCACTCAAATTTAGCCTTAATGGGAGTGGCCATATAATTATATGGGAGTGACCAACTTAGTACAGTACTTGTCATCATATAATTTTGGCAAATCACACGACTGAGGCTTGGTTCTGTGCTTGTGGTGTGCTAGAGTACAAGGAGGGTTACACGGAACCCAAACTGGCTGCGCGTGCGCCATCGTGTATAAATTAATTTTGTCCCCCACACCAAACGCGATCACGACACGCAGGTTAAAATATCAAAAACGCTGAACCAATTACATTAATTTGGGGACAGGTGGAAAAGCATTAAACCTTTATAGCAATTCAGCTAGCCTGCACTTGCTAGCTAATTTGTCCTATTTAGCTAGCTTGCTGTAGCTAGCTAATTTGTCCAGGGATATAAACATTGAGTTGTTATTTTACCTGAAATGCACAAAGTCCTCTACTCCGACAATTAATCCACACATAAAATGGTCAACTGAATAATTTCTAGTTATCTCTCTTCCTTATAGGCTTTTTCTTCTCTGGACTTTATATTGCGATTGGCAACTATCATAAATTAGGTGCATTACCGCCACCGACCTCGTTTGTCTTTCAGTCACCCACGTGGGTATAACCAATGAGGAGATGGCACGTAGGTACCTGCTTCTATAAACCAATGAGGAGATGGGAGAGGCAGGACTTGCAGAGCGATCTGCGTCAGAAATAGAAAGGAGTTCTATTTTAGTCCTTGGCAACGCAGACACTCGTTGGCGCGCACGAGCAGTGTGGGTGCAATAATTGAATAATATAGATTTCTACATTTATTTTGCAATGCTCGCGCACGTGACGCGAGCGGTGTAGTCAGCCTGTTAGGGGTAGTGTTGTAGGAGATGATTAAGCCAATGCCTACATGCCGGGTGATTCTCATGGCTCTCAGTATTGAATAACCAAGGCCAAATTTGACGTGTTGGTCCACCAGACTTGGAATGAGATTATCACAGATTGCTACAATATGTGAAAATAATCAAAATGAGCCATTGCCTAGCAGTGTTTAGGAGTAACAAATGCTTGTTACACAATCCCTACATAAAACATTAAAGTATTTACTTGATTACCAATGTTATTCTCTCCACATTAAGCCACACCGTACATAATGTTCTTTAAAAGGAATGATATAGTAACATGGCATTATCATCGTTCTTTACAAGGAATTATACACTAACATGGCATCATCGGTATGTAGTTTATAGAAAGGCTTGTATCAAGCTTACAATTACATCTGTGGATACTCTGAGTCTGTACTTACGGAGCAGTGGCGATTTCTCAGGACAGCTTTGTTTTGGCGGTGAGGTGTCAGGGAGAGGATTGGAGAAGACCTGTGTCACTGATCTCCACAAGTTTTCTTCTCCCCCACTCAGGACCTCAGTATTATCAGCAAGCGTTTGCTCTGGTAAAAGGGTTTCCTGAATTGCTTTCACTGTTTCACCGGCAAAAGTGGCGTACCAAGCCAAGACGGAGACGGAGAGCAACAACAGTATCATATACTTGCACTTCCGGAAAAACATGGACACAGCAGGACAGACTCCCATGGTTTCTCAGTTGTAGATGTTCAGTGTCAAATCCCCCAAAATGTGGTAGGCTTCAGTCTTGGTTCTCTGCAGCAGCCACAGGCGGAATAACCGGGTAGAGAGCACCAGGACCTCTGATCACACATCCCATGATGACACAACATTCTGGGGAAGTTTCATAATCATTGTCACTAATGTAAAAAAAAAAAAAAAAAAAAAAAAAAAGCATTAGACCTACTTTGAATTATTTTGTTGATTTTCCACTGGTGCAAAGTTTAAATTCAGAGAAAAGCCAGTTGCATGTGAATGAAGGTGGGTCACTTAAAAGGAACTCAATTCTTCTGCACGTGGTACCCGAATTAAGAAATACTTACATTTTCATCAACACTACCTACTTGCATTTATAGCATTCCACCAGGGCATTATGCCACAACTAGCCTTGGGCACCCAGGCTTCAGTGAATGCCTGTGACAGAGGCTAGGCCTATGCGACAACAGAATTCACAGTAGGCTACTTTACCTTGGCTGTACACTCACTGTGGTGTTTAATCTATATACTCCCGCCACCCAAAATGAAAAGTAACTGAAGTGGAACGATTCTCTTTTCCTCTTCACTCATACCTGTTTGCTCTTTGGTTTCATGTTGTTGACACAGCTTCAAGCCATTGTCTTTCAATGCACACAATTCATGGATGTCCTGGATAGTAATCCTAGGCTGTAACTGTAGACTGTTTTTGTGTGTTTTTAGCTTAAACACATCACATTCCCAAGTTGTTCTTATTTCTCCTTCTCTTCACGTAACCAAAATGGGATACCTATAATCCTAATCTAAACTGTGTTTAGACTAGCTAAAATGACTAAAGAACAGACCCATGACAAAAAACAACCAGTTGATGTAAAATGGTAATTTAACAAATTAGCAGCTAACTTGTTAGCTAGCTACCTATTAGGTATTGTGGAATTGAAACATGACATAGCCAGTAGCCTTCTGCCCAACTGTAGTGACAGTGAGTGAATGTATTTGTCTTTTGAATGCTGCCTGCTACACATTCAATGTTACTCAAACTGGCTGTAGCTAGCTAACATTGACTAGATTGGTGCCGACATATTTTTGGGTGGTCAAAGTTGGAAAGAGTTGATTAAGCACCACGCAAAATTAAATACTACGTTCACCTGATTTGCACACTCTGAACAGTAACACATACTTTAGAAGATGACAAATGGCTAGTGTTATGCAACCAAGAGGCTAGCAAGTAGGTTGCTAACTAGCTAGCAGTAAGTAGCTCGTGAAGTGTACCGTTATCCAATGCAAATAGCATTGTAGTTAGTTAGCCAGCTAACAGCTACTGCGACCATTGTGTCAGATAGCTATCAAGGTAGAAATTAAATCCCAAAATACAAGTTAAAGTTTACAAAGCCTTTGCCGTTTTTAACGACAAATACTTTTTCCTTGGAGAAGGAAGATGTCTTGCCTGTGAGATGCCTCGAGTTCTGATGTTGTTTTGGGCTGGATCCTGGCTGGCTACTACTTTCGCAAACACCGTACGTGGAAGGATATGAGCGTTTGGACCAGGTTCAAACAACTGGGAACTCGGAAAAATACGTGGTCAAATCGGTGATCTTCAGGTCGGAAAGTCGGAGTTCTAGAAAGATTTGTAATTCCGAGTTGGATGACCGTTCAAATCGATTTACCAGTCGGAAGGCAGATAATTCCGAGTTCCCAGGTGTTTTGAACACGGCACCACAGGTGACATAAAGGGGATATGGGATTATAATGACGACAGAACTACCTGAGTTTCTATATAGAATTTCGTGGTTGCAAGCACAATTGGCAAATGTGTCATTTAATTTTGCAAGCTTGTATCATAATGCGTGAAAAATTTAGCAACGATCACAAACTTGTAACTTTACATTTGAATTCATTTAATAAGATTTGTAAGGATAATTTTAAGAATTTTTTATAAACCATTTACGAGTTTGAATATTCTGCTGTGAATCAAAAATACACTTGCAGATTTTGAATCTGCGCACGCTCTGAATTCTGTCACATTACCATTACTTAATTCCACTGTTTATTGATTAATTGGTGACTGAAAAAG
This sequence comes from Salmo trutta, assembly GCF_901001165.1. Lineage (NCBI taxonomy): Eukaryota > Metazoa > Chordata > Actinopteri > Salmoniformes > Salmonidae > Salmo > Salmo trutta. Next base: position 81,872,541 of record NC_042968.1, on the reverse strand, counting down.
TTGGCATGGTGGAGAAAGGCAGCATGTTGTCAGATGTTTAAATTACCATAGTAGTTAGTAAAAATTATAAAATCAATAGGCGTGCGAGTTTCCGTGGCCTTACAGGTTCGTTACAAAATAGAGGTGGGATCAGCACGTCAACTAGCGAGCTTGGCTAACTTTAGCTGGTTAGCTGCTTGAACAGATGCTTTTTTTTTTACCGAGCGCCGCACTAAACTTCAGAAAGATTGGGGGAAAAAACACGTTTAGTCATTACTATTACTGTTTTTATTTGTTCAAGATATAAGAACTTTCCTGTGACTGGAATAAGAATTGGATCATTTATTTTGGCATGTCCATGCGAAGTCGTGACAAAAAAAGGAAGAAGCTAGCCGTTCTATTGATAATCAAGAGAGAAACGTGCTTATAGACAACTGCCATAACTACGCTTGCCCTATGGGTAATATCATGCTTTCGAATGCTGATGAAGATGACGAATTCCCCTCTTTACCGGTTATTCCGTGCAAACCTCCACCCTCCAAAAAACCCAACGTGAACTCTGACATCGTGGCTACCCTCTCCTTACTCATCAACTCCAGGTATGACGCCATTGAGAAAATGGTAGGCGCGAACACCATGGTTATCGAAGGCTTGAAAAAAAATGTGGAGTTAACATGTGGTGAAATCAAGGATGTGAAAACGAGAGTGGCAAAAGTTGAAAAAAGTGTGGAAAAGAATAACAACGTCTACCATAGACGTCTCACTGATCTGGAACAATACACAAGAAGATGGAACCTGAGACTCTAACATGAAACCCAAAACGGCTGCCGCATGCGCCATCGTGCATAAATGTATTTTGTCCCTCTACACCAAACGCGATCACGACACGCAGGTTAAAATATCAAAACTAACTCTGAACCAATTACATTAATTTGGGAACAGGTCGAAAAGCATTAAACATTTATGGCTATTTAGCTAGCTTGCACTTGCTAGCTAATTTGACCTATTTAGCTAGCTTGCTCTTAGCCAGTTTGTACTGGGATATAAACATTGAATTGTTATTTTACCTGAAATGCACAAGGTCCTCTACTCTGACAATTAATCCACACAAACGGTCATATGAATCATTTCTAGTCATCTCTCCTTCTTCCAGGCTTTTTCATCTTTGAACTTATATGGTGATTGGCATCTAAACTTTTAAACAGTTCATCTTTCAATCACCCACGTGGGTATAACCAATGAGGAGATGGCACGTGGGTACCTGCTTCTATAAACCAATGAGGAGATGGGAGAGGCAGGACTTGCAGCGCGATCTTCGTCAGAAATAGAAATTAGTTCTATTTTAGCCCTTGGCAACGTAGATGCGCGTGAGCAGTGTGGGTGCAATAATTGAATTACATAGATTTCTACATTTATTTTGCAACGCGACGCGAGTGGTGTGGTCAGCCTATGAGGCGTGCCAGAGGTGGAGAATGAGGATGTGCGAGGAGAGGCTATCCGCATCTGCCAAGAAGTTATGCCTGCAGAGAAGAACAAAGTTGGTGATACCATCGACGTTCTGCATCGCCTCGGCAAGATGCAATAGCAAAACGATTCAAGGCCAAGGGGTATCATCATCCTCTTCACTACCAGATTCTACAGGGATGCTGTCTGGAAAGCTGCTAGGAAGAACCCCTTCCTTCAGAGACATGGTATGTGTTTCGCCGAGCATCTCAGCCCAGAGGACATAGAAAGAAGGAACAAGTTGTGGCCAACGATCAAGAAAGCACGAAATGAGGGAAAGGCTGCTTACTTCGTCGGAGGACGAGGCTTCATCAACGGTTCAGAAATCCATATTCCTCTCTAGAACCTCACCAGAAGGAACAGATTGATGGTTTCGGCAATGGTATTCTCATTTTCCTTGTATTGATTAATGTTGCCTAACAAGCATCAGGTGACTATTTTTCGGAATACTCAGGTTCCTCAATTTATTAGTTTGTTCTTGTATGACCAGAAGGCCTATTTTATTTACAACTTTCAGTCTTCTTCGTAAGTTTGTATTTATTTTTTATGTATACAGTAACTAAGATACTGTTTTAAAGGGCATACAGGTCTGCTCTGACTTTACATGGTTATTGTTCTATTTAGTTATTAATACATATTTCCAAGTGAAAAAGGTCTTAGGAACATGTATATGTAAAAACATTTTATTCCATTTTTTTATGATCAGTTTTCATATACGCTTAAAATAGTAGGTAACCTTTTATTTAAATTATTATTTTGTATTTTATTTCTCAGAATAGTTCCTGATTACACTAAAGAGGGTTTTTAGTCTCTTACTACAAAGAACCCTTGGTTTGGTCTTGAACATATTTCAAAAGCTGGATAACATCTAGTTCAGAGTTTATGGAATAAGCAATTTTCACTTTAAGTTGACTTAAATGGTGCAGATCTCGGTTCCTTATCGCTTACGTTCACTGCTCCTACGTTTGACTCATCCTACTACAGTTTATACTTTTATATAATCTTTGTTGTTTTGTCTTTGTCTGTAGTTTCTCTTAATGCTTGGGGGGGTTGCGAAACAATGTGAAGCGCAAGGCCTTTTTAATTTGCTAAACAATTTCGTACAGATTTCTGCTTTTTTCAAGTCTCACTCAATTTCGGCTGATGCCAACTTCTGGAGGTCACAGTTGGGCAACGATATTTGGTTTTCCCATGGATCTGAACACTTCGCTGGTGTCACTACAATGAAATATACCTTTGGTGGTAATATTCTACACTCAGAATGTGACCCCTTTGGCCACTTTATTTGTCTTGTGATCAGTTACAATGACATTACGCTCATTACTGTAAACTTCTACGGGTACAACACCAAACATGAGAATGATGAGTTGCTTGAATCTATAGAGAAACATAACCAATGAAGTATATCTAAATTTCCGAATTCGTTATTATTGATAGGAGGGGACTTTAACATTACTATAGATAATTCAACTGATAGATGGCCCCCAGGTAGGCCAACCAATCAGAATTTGGGTTTAATACTTTTTATGGAAAGGTTTGATCTTACTGATATATGGAGAGAGAGGGTTCCGGCCACAGATCATTCACTTGGAGTAACAAAACAGGTTCCAGACAGTCCAGAATAGATTATTGGCTTATATCCAAATGTATTGATGGTGTGTTACTACAAATATTTGTACTACTCCCCTCACAGACCACAGGGCCATTTACATTGATATCAAAATATTTACCCCTGATACTAACCTTAGTAGAGCATCCTACTGGAAGCTAAATAGCTCGTTATTAAATAATGATATAGTTAAGTTTGAGGTTAAAGATCTGCTTTCACACTTTTGAGAAAGGGCTTGTGGTGTCCAAATACCTTAGAAAATATGGTAGTAATCTTGTTAAGACCTGAAGAGCTGAGGAGGAAAAGGTGATCATTAAGATAACTTCCCTTTCTCAGAGGTCCCCAGCCGGCCTCTCGGGGGAGGAGAAGATGGAACGGATTGAGTTACAAAATAAACAGGGTAATATATATAGATTAAAAGCAGAAGGAGCCTTTATTAGATCTAGGAAAAAATGGATTGAGGAAGGAGAACAGAATTCATCCTATTTCTTTAGACTTGAGAAATTTCACTCTAAAAAATAACACTATCCATAAGTTAAACATTGATGGTGTTATTACAGATGACCAAAAATTAATCGCTAAATACTGTAGCAATATTTACAGAAAATTGTATAGCTCTACGTACTGTCAGGAATTCACAGATATGTTTTTTGACTCACTGAATAATGTTCACTCTATCAGTGACATAGAATCTAAACAGTGTGATGAACCCATCAAAGTTGAAGAGATTATAGAGTCTATCAAACATCTAAAGAACAATAAATCACCAGGTGTTGATGGAATTACATCAGAATTTTACAAATTATTTTCTGAACCAGTAGCTCCCTTCCTATTTGAAGTATTTTTAGAGAGTATTAAAAACAATGTTCTCCCTCCTACAATGAGTCAGGGGTTAATAACATTGATACCTAAGCCTAAAAAAAGAAGTGCTGCTCATCGATAACTGGCGTCCAGTTTGTCTTCTTAATACTGATATTAGCCTTACTACTTGTAAAAATAATTAAAGAAGTCCTGGATGCAATCATTGATGAAACACAGTCTGGCTTTATGAAGAACAGACATATTTCTAACAATATCAGACTAGTATTACACATACTTGACTACTCAGACCTAATAACGAGGATAGCGTCATATTATTTTTAGATTTTTATAAAGCATTTGACACAGTAAAGCATCAGTTCCTCTTCCACTCCCTTGAGAGACTTGGCTTTGGGGATTTTTTCTGTAAGTCTATTAACCTGTTGGGGCTAGGGGGCAGTATTTGCACGGCCTGATAAAAAACGTACCCGATTTAAACTGGTTACTACTCTTGCCCAGAAACGAGAATATGCATATAATTGGTAGATTTGGATAGAAAACACTCTAAAGTTTCTAAAACTGTTTGAATGGTGTCTGTGAGTATAACAGAACTCATATGGCAGGCCAAAACCTGAGAAGATTCCATACTGGAAGTGCCCTGTCTGACAATTTGTTGTCCTTCTGTTGCATCTCTATCGAAAATACAGCATCTGTGCTGTAACGTGGCTCTCTAAAGCCGCCAGAAAGTGGAATGGGGTGTCTGCTGTCTCTTGGGGCGAAGAACAGCAGGAGAGTTTGTGAGTAGTCAGCCTGGGGACAGTGAGACTGAAGCGCGGTCATGAGAATTCTCAATTTTTTTCTTTCAGCCTTTGAATGAATACAACGTTGCCCGGTTGGAATATTGCTTCTAAGTACGGTAATGGAAGTGACCTGAACACACGAACAAAACGGAGCTATTTGAATATAACTATGGATTATTTGGAACCAAAACAACATTTGTTGTTGAAGTAGAAGTCCTGGGAGTGCATTCTGACGAAGAACAGCAAAGGTAATCCAATTTTTCTAATAGTAATTCTGAGTTTAGTGAGCTCCAAACTTGGTGGGTGTCAAAATAGCTAGCCGTGATGGCCGACCTATGTACTCAGAATATTGCAAAATGTGCTTTCGCCGAAAAGCTATTTTAAAATCTGACACCGCGGTTGCATAAAGGAGTTCTGTATCTATAATTCTTAAAATAATTTATGTTTTTTGTGAACGTTTATCATGAGTAATTTAGTAAATTCACCGGAAGTTTTCGGTGGGTATGCTAGTTCTGAACATCACATGCTAATGTAAAAAGCTGTTTTTTGATATAAATATGAACTTGATTGAACAAAACATGCATGTATTGTATAACATAATGTCCTAGGAGTGTCATCTGATGAAGATCATCAAAGGTTAGTGCTGCATTTAGCTGTGGTTTGGGTTTTTGTGACATATCATCGGATGGGGCCACAGTGTCTTCTGATCCCTCCTGTCTCAGCCTCCAGTATTTATGCTGCAGTAGTTTATGTGTCGGGGGGCTAGGGTCAGTCTGTTACATCTGGAGTATTCTCTTGTCTTATCCGGTGTCCTGTGTGAATGTAAATATGCTCTCTCTAATTCTCTCTTTCTCTCTTTCTTTCTTTCTCTCGGAGGACCTGAGCCCTAGGACCATGCCTCAGGACTACCTGGCATGATGACTCCTTGCTGTCCCCAGTCCACCTGGCCATGCTGCTGCTCCAGTTTCAACTGTTCTGCCTGCGGCTACGGAACCCTGACCTGTTCACCGGATGTGCTTGTTGCACCCTCGACAATTACTATGATTATTATTATTTGACCATGCTGGTCATTTACGAACATTTTAACATCTTGACCATGTTCTGTTATAATATCCACCCGGCACAGCCAGAAGAGGACTGGCCACCCCTCATAGCCTGGTTCCTCTCTAGGTTTCTTCCTAGGTTTTTGGCCTTTCTCAGGAGTTTTTCCTAGGGAGTTTTTCCCAGCCACCGTGCTTCTTTCACATGCATTGCTTGCTGTTTGGGGTTTTAGGCTGGGTTTCTGTACAGCACTTTGAGATTTCAGCTGATGTACGAAGGGCTATATAAATAAATTTGATTTGATTTTGATATATGCTCACTTTGAAAATGGCTGTGATTTATTTTTGGCAGGGTACTCTCCTGACATATTCTAATGTTTTGCTTTCGCTGTAAAGTCTTTTTGAAATCGGACAGTGTGGTTAGATTAACGAGAGTCTTGTCTTTTAAAATGGTGTAAAATAGTCCTATGTTTGAGAAATTGAAGTTATAGCATTTTTGAGGAATTTGTATTTCGCGCCACGCGATTCCACTGGCTGTTGACTAGCCCAGACAGGTTAAGACTCTGTACAAATGGTAACAGCTCTATCAAATTGAAATATGGCACCTCACCTAGATTTGAGTTAAAGAGAGGAATTAGGCAAGGTTGTCCTATCTCTCCGTACCTGTTTTTATTAATCACCCAACTTCTTACAAATTCTTTAAATAATAGTCCTGTACAAGGTTTTTCCATAGCTGGTAAAGACATTATTATAAGCCAGCTGGCTGACGATACTACACTTTTCCTGAAAGACGCTAACCAAATTCCCAGATCGATCAATGTGATACAATCTTTTTCCAAAGCGTCTGGTCTATATCTTAACATTAATAAATGTGAATTCATGGCTGTTAAAGATTGTGTGACACCTTCATATTATGGTATTTCAGTAAAAAAAGAACGTATGTATTTAGGCATAACCATTACAAAGGATCAGAAGACTAGAGGCTTACTAAATTTTAACCCTCTTATTAAAAAACCCCAGAAGAAGCTAAACAAATGGCTACAGAGGGACTTAGCTTCATCCTTGGTTATTAGGACTCTTCTTTTTAAAGATATCTCTAGACTAACGTATGGCGCTCTATCTTTATATCTTGATGGTAAAATAATCAAGGAGATAGACCAGATGCTTTTCAACTTTCTGTGGAGAAACCGTACTTATTACATTAGGAAAACTGTTGTAATGAACACATGAGAATGGCGGGCTGAATTTTCTGGACTTTACTACCTTAAATAATACTTTTAAGATCAATTGGATAAAACAATTCCTAAGAAGACCCACTTCTATGTGGAATTGTATTCCTCATCATGTCTTCTCTACTTTTGGTGGCCATAACTTGTTGGTTTGCAATTATAATATTGACAAAGTTCTAGTGAAACTTTCTGCTTTTCATCGGCAGGTTTTCTTGTCATGGTCCTTAATTTATAAGCATAATTTTTCTCCACACAGATATTATATATGGAATAATCGGGATATATTGTAAAAAAATACTTCTTTTGTTTTTAGAATATTGGTTCTGAAATAATATCCTATTGGTGAGCCAACTGGTAAATGCAGAGGGTATTTTACTTAGTTATAAGGAACTCTTATCACTTTACAAGGTCCTTGAAACACCTAAAGATTTTGCAATTGTTTTAGATGCCATTCCCTCAGGTGTTGCTTTATTATTCAGGAACGTGTCAAGACCTGACCCTCAAAGCCTGCCTTCCATTGACCCTATTGACTCATCAGTAGGAAAGATTTGTTTCTCTTTTGGTCCATTCAACAACAGAGCGATACGAACCTTGTTTCAGCAGGATGTTGTATCTATGCCTTATTGGAATGGATTTATTGATAATATCTGTTGGAAAAAAGTTTGGATGTTGCCACACACATACCTACTTGTTAACAAAATTAAGTAAGTTTCCTTTAAAATTATTCATAAATATTATCCTGCCAACCACTATATGAAGAAGTTTAAGGAAAACATCAACTCAAATTGTTCCTTTTGTAATGACTACCCAGAAACAGTGTTGCATCTTTTTTGGCATTGTATTCATGTAAGAAAACTGTGGCAAGACATCAGTAGATTTATAATTGAACACATTTATGAAGATCTTACACTATTGTGGAGAGATGTACTGCTTGGATTCTTTACCTACGATAGAAATAAGATGAAGCATTTTTATGTAATTCATTTCATTATTATTTTGGCCAAGTTTCATTCACAAATGTAAATTTACAAACCAAACACCACATTTTCTTACCTTTCAAAAATAAATTGACCTGTATTTTAAGACAATTAAATACTCTACTAACAAAAAAGCTGTTAGAATAGTAAGTGTATGTGTGTCCCTTAAGGTCCTTGTGTAATGTGATATTGTACCCCCTAGCCCAATTGTCCTTTGTATATTATTTATATATTCTTGTGTTCCCACATGTACTTCCTGTATTGATTTGTTGTTAATAAAAACATTTTTTTTAAAAAGCTGGTTAGCTGCCTGGGAAAATGGAGAGAGAAATCGAACAACCCGGGAACAGCAATCAACAACCACAAACCGACTGACAGCCGGTGGTGGATTGACTGGCCGGTGTTGATTCCAGAATCTTTCAAGGGGAAAGAAGGCGAATGGCTGTTTGGATTGAACAATTTGAGTTAGCAGCGCAAGTGAATGGATGGCGCGCGGCAGATCGTTTGAACTTTCTCATACTGTTGCTGAGAGGAAATGTGCTGCGATGTTGTAATACTTTACCTCAGGATACCAAGAACAATTACAACAGTGTGAAAGTGGCTTTTGCAGAGGCATTTTGAGTCACCGGAACATGCTGACGTGAATCGTGCATTTTTTTCAGGACAGAAAACGTAAAGTGTGTGAGTGCATTCGTGACTTTTGGCATGAATTATGCAGGCTTCAAAGGCTTATCCAGATTATAGCGCGAGCACACGTGATTCGCTGGCATGAGACCGTTTTATTACACACATTGGGTGCAGTGATTTTTGCATGCACCTGCGCAAGGCAGTACCAAAAGCATTGGAAGAGGCAATTCGCATTGCTACAGAGCTTGATCAGATAAGGCAGCTAGAATTGCTGGAAAGCAAAGACACTGCACAATACAAAGTGAACATGTGTGGGACAAGCAAGGTTACTCTGCCTCCAGATGGAGACAATGTCAGAGTTCCAAAAGAGATGTTCGAGTCATTGTGTGAGAGCATTGCACAGTTTCAGACCAAGGTGCAGTATGGAGGCAGCCACATCAGAGGGAGACATACCAAAGCAGTAGAGTGTTTCCAGGGTCTTCTACAGTAGCAATAGCAGACAAGGGAGGATACAGACCGGACCAGGGGAGAGGGAGATCTAGCTTCCCCGGGAGCGACAGGACAATCTACGTCGACCAATACCAGGGCCTGCTGGCACTGTCGTTGCACATTTAAAAAACTGTCCTGGATCTGGTCCACAGTCGTGAATATTGACGGTTTGAATCTGACCTGGGATTTTGTAGTCGCTAGCGACGCAGACAACTGCGCACTGATCGGGACAGACTTCCTGATAAAATATTTGATTTGAGAAAGAAAATGTGTTTTGGGGAAGCAGATTCCGTTGATTTTCAGGGAGGGGCAGGGGGAGTGTGTAAAGTGGTGGTGATGAATGACACGATTATCCCCTCTAGAAGTGAAATGTTTATTACTGGTAAAGTTGAGGGGACAGTAAACAATAACAAAACTCACGGTATTCTTGAGCCCTGTGTTAAAGTCACTGATACAAGTAACCTGTTGGTAGTGTCATGACGTTGGCCTCATTGGGTACAGGGCTATCAGTTGACCCCCTCCCCTTTGTACCATCCCCCAACCTTGCACCCCCACCCAGGCCCTGTGTGAAAGGGTTGTAAAAAACTCTAAGAGGAGAATCTCCTACCACAGGTTTCATAGAGAGACAAAGGAAATTCTTCTAACTCATAGAATTGGAGAACCGAGCGACATGTGTGTTCTGGAGAGGATATGGAAGATTGGTGAAGACTCCAGCTACGAACTGGTCCGCTTGGTACAATTTTGTGATACTCAGAAGAGACAATATAGCCATATTACCATAAAACTGTATATAATAGCCTCAGCGATGAGACTTGCATCATAATGGTTGTATAAAATGTATTAATAAGGATAAAGCTATTTGTAGTACATTGAGATGCTATGTACTGATGTTAATGTGATAGAATTGTATTTCTGTAACCAAGTCTAACTCAGTCATAGGCACACCCCCCAGGGACACAGACAGGACCAGGCGTCATTTGACAAGCCTGTTCTATGGGCACTATAACACCCCCTGATTTACATTTCTATAGACCAGGCCTACACTCCATTGCGAGTTGGCCCATAGGTTTGACCATCCAAGTACTCTACTGAAAGTGAACTATACCACGTGGTTAACTTTTAGACTATCGAGACCGACAGAATAAGAACAAGTCTTTGATATTAATTATTAGTCTGCAGCTAAGTAAATTATATCATCGAACGCGAAGACCAACGAAACATCCATTCTATGACGACATTAATGAATGTCGCTCTGAAAGATCCATTCTAACCGAGAGAGAGAGAACGCGGACAAAACTCCTCAACAGAACTCTCCAACAAGAATCCCGACGACACATGAGCGTAAATATATATTGATTGCAATTGTTCCCGAATGAGTGAGCCTTCAATTGTCGATTGTTAATATTAATGAGCTCTGTGTAACTTCTCAGCTGACCGTTTAGGACCCATTGTCTAACAGACCAGCCATGCTTGTTAGCCAATTAGGGCACATTACTATACCAATCCTTTGTGACGATAATTACTGTTTGTATGTTGTTTTCTGTTAATTACTTTGTGTAGTAAATAAATATTTTTAAGACAATTGATGTATGGATGATTTTAGTAAAGACTGGGTTCGTGCAGATACAACAATTTACGACGTTTGGAATGAGACTGGACGCGAGGTAAAATACACCATTTAAACAAGAAGATAATCGGCCTATATTATAATATAGGTTAAGTTATATTAGGAAAATTATAACTTTAATCTGAATATTTTTCTTGGTGCCCCGATCTCCTAGTTAATTACAATTAAACGATTAATCAGTTTAATCGCGTGATAATAATTACAGGGAGTTAATTGATAAACCTATCTTCAGTTTAATGGTACCCAAAGACACGACAGTAGCATCAGGGCTCTATGCCAACTTTTTTCCCAAGGAGTACATGCGCTTCTAAATGAAAAAATGTTGGAGCACACAAAGACATTTAGGAGCACAGTGAAAAATGTAACACAGAGTTTATTAACAAACAATTTATTACATACATATTTATACTGCGTGTGTGAGTGTGTGCGTGTACTAAGGGACACACATCTGTGGAACAGCACATACCACTAAAATCACACATTGACCCATGCCTACTAGACGCAAAGAATGTCAGTTGTCCAGCTGCTTTTGTATGTTGGCAGTCTAGCACGCTTAGAGGTCAGCTAGCGGTCCACGGCAGGAGTGGGATCGAACTTCTCGACAGAAGGCCCCTCCAGGCTGATCCTCATCAGGTCTTCGGTGGTGGAGACCCCAAGGCAGCTTCTTGTCAAATTCTTAATCCGGTTCTGCGCAGAGAAGCCTCGCTCACACTGGGTGGCTGAAATGGGCAGCACCAGCATAAGGTACACCAACTCCAATATGTTCTAGGGAAAAGATTATATCTTTCAATTTCATTTAAACTCTTACCATTAACTTATCAAACCAACCATAGGATACCATACATAACCACTCAGGACTGTTAGCCTACATTGTAATCGTGCCTGTAGGGGTCCTTTGTCAACATGGTATGCAAACCTAACATTGTCTCATATGGCAATGCAGTGTCAAATAAATTCTTACCTCTCTAGAGGCTCCTTGAAATGCCTCATCAGGTATGCTACACCATCATCGCCAAAGGTGAGAAGGCTGGCCTGGTCTTCTGGCCATGTGTCAGGGTTTAGCACTCTGAAAGACTCCACTGGGGTCTGGACACCCTCATCCTTCAGCAAACTACCAAACCTGGCTTTGAGATCATCCACGCCGATGTTGATGGCCGCCTCCATGTGCTGCTTCAGCTGGGAATTGGTGAGGTCCGTGAAGCCTTTCAGATTCCCCTTCAGTGTTATTTCCTTTAACAGAAATAACACACACACACACAGAGACTCACAATGAAATGTCTGGCCATTTGTCTGTCTCCCATAAAAAAAAATGTAAAGACTTCTCAACTGCATTTCCCTCCGTATTCTCAAATCGTTCTATTGGGCAACGAATACATTGATTCTCACACTGAGAATCTGTCTTAACCTCTAGGGGCTATGTGGGACGCAAGCGTTCCACCCCTGGTACACCCTATCAACAACAGGTGAAATATCAAGGGCGCCAAATTTGAAAACATTTAAATGTCATAATTCAAATTTCTCAAACATACAACTATCTTACACCCTTTGAAAGATAAACATCTCCTTAATCTAACCACGTTGTCCGATTTCAAAAAGGCTTTACGGCGAAAGCATAAAGTTAGATTATGTTAGGAGAGTACATTGACAATAGCTGTGTGTAATGTTTTGTCAATTCAAAGACAGGCGTCACCAAAAGCAGAAAACCAGCTAAAATTATGCACTAACCTTTGACAATCTCCATCAGATGACACTCCTAGGACATTATGTTAGACATTACATGCATTTTTAGTTCTATCAAGTTCATATTTATATCCAAAAACAGCGTTTTACTATGGCGTTGATGTTGAGGAAATCGTTTCCCTCCAATAACCGCCAGTCAATCAGCACAACAAATTAAATAATTACTATTCGAAAACATTGGTAAAATATTATATTGTCATTCAAAGAATTATAGATTTACATCTCTTGAACGCAACCGGATTGCCAGATTTAAAAATAACCTTACTGGGGAATCACACTTTGCAATAATCTGAGCACTGCGCCCAGAAAAATACGCTTTGCGATACAGACTAACCGCCATGTTGGAGAGATCTAAAATCGAAAATACTGTAATGACCTGACTAGATCATGAAGGAACAATTGTCCAGACAGAGGATGGAGTTAACGAATGGACGGTTTATTAACCCAACTTAACACAGGCTACTGTTTGGCCGTAGCCCACGCCAAATAAATGAAAGGTACACTACAAACCAACCGTGACCTCTTGTGAAGCCCAGACGTAAGAGAGAGAACAATGGCTAAACCCGGTCTTAACTTCCAATGCTCCATCCCCCTGCCCAACCCCCCTTCACGCCACTCCGCCAACCACCAGGCTGCCCGGTATCCGAACATTCCAGGCATTCCCGTGATTGGCAGATAGCAGGTTGATTGGCATGACCCCGCGAACACTGGTAAGTACGACACAACCCACTAATAGCCTAACACATAACCCACAACTGTCTGTGCGGGTCGCTACAATACTATGTAAATAATCCATTACCTTTGATTCTCTTCATCAGATGTCACTTCCAGGAATCCCAGTTCCATAACAAATGTAGTTTTGTTCGAAAAAGCTCATAATTTATGTCCAAAAAGCTCCGTGTTGTTAGCACATGATCTATGCCCGCCGGACTTCTCTTCATGAACGAGGGGGAAAAAAATATTTACGTTCGTTCAAACATGTCAAACGTTGTATAGCATAAATCATTAGTGCCTTTTTTAACCAGAACATGAATAATATTCAAGGCGGACGATTGCATTCTCTTTTAAAACGTATTGGAACGAGAGTACCCAACATGAACTCGCGCGCCAGAGTCTAATCGGCCACCACCGTTCCAAGGCTCTTGTTCGGTCAGATCTCACAGTATAAGACTCAAAACACTTTGTAAAGACTGGTGACATCTAGTGGAAGCCATAAGAAGTGCTCAACGATTAATAAGCCCCTGTGTGTTTCAATGGCATAGGCTTAAAGGTAATTCAACACATCAGGTATCCACTTCCTGTCAGAATTTGTCTCAGGGTTTTGACTGCCATATGAGTTCTGTTATACTTACAGACACCATTCAAACAGTTTTAGAAAATTCAGAGTGTTTTCTATCCAAACCTGAACAATAATATGCATATTCTAGCTTCTGAGTTGGTGTAGGAGGCAGTTAAAAATGGGCACATATTTTTTTCAAAATTCTCAATACTGCCCCCTAGCCCTAAGAAGTTTTTAATCATCAATTTTAATAAATGATTTCTCTTACATCCTAACAAGCTCTCATCCTAACACACCTGGGATCTCCTCTCATCACCCTGCTGCTGAGCAATTATGGTCTGGATCTTCTCCAGCATGCCTCCTGCCTTTGCCCTAAGCTTTAGTGCTTCCAGTCTGGTCACTGTCTTCCTCAACTCTGATGTGGCTTGGGGGAGGATCAGGTCATTCCTCTGCAGGGTGAGGCTAACTGAGGATAGCTCCTCAAACATGTCTGAAAGAAAATGGCAGAATACACAAAAGAGTGCATTCTCCATTTCCCGCTTTATCTGTTAAGAAGTGAGTTAATAAACTGTCACCTGTCATTTACTTGATTCTGAAAGTTAATTTGAGTCTTGAACCTATTTTTTAAAACTAGTGTGGTATTACATTTCCTGTGTAAAACTGACCTTCTCTGCCCGCCCTTGAACTTCCGCTGTTGTTGATGCTACAGCCAGGCGCTCCATGCGCTGCAGAACAACGGAGTACTGGCCTTCGTCAGTGGCAAGGTCCTTGTCTTGTCCATGCCGTAGGAACACTTTGAGCGCTCTGTGGACATGGGGGATCCAGCGAGTTCCCTTGACGCTAGTCAGTGTGCAAATATCCACACCGAGCTCTTGCCCGAGAACATAGAGTTCTCGTTTGGATTTTCCGCTGAAGTGATACGTCTTCCATATCAGATTCAGAAGATCGTACACTACAGACACCTTTGGCTCTTTCTTCTGAATGGTCAGTATTGCCAGCTCTAGTCTGTGAAAGTCAGAACAGAATCTTACATAGAATTCATCGTCTCCTTCCCCCTTGTCTCTTGTGCCAACAGAAAACAATAATTCTGTGGTATTTACCATTCCAGCACTTACCGCACGCACACAGACACACACACACACACACACACACACACAATATTGTTTAACATTCTCTGCTAGCAAATAAAACTAAATCATAGAGAATTTATTAGTTACAAACCTATGTGGCATACAGTGGATTGGGATTATATGCCCCCCTGCCTCTCTCTGCAGGTGGGAAATCACTCCCCCACGGTGGCCCATGTTCACGGAGGCACCATCTGCCCCGAAGGAAATGCACTTCTTCATCCATGACCCTCCATCCTCCTCTGGGCAAACAGCACGAAATGTGGCCTTGGTGGCATCCAAAACACATCGAATGACAACACAAAAAACTATTATACAAAAGTATTTCTGACCAACTAAATTATCTCCATTATAAATAATGATTAAACTTTGCACAAGAATAAAGCCTATAAGGAGGAACAACTTACCAATGGCATGGGAGTGCTCAAGTGTCACAACTTCCGCCGAAGTCGGGTCCTCTCCTTGTTCGGGCGGCGGTCGGCGTCGCTGGTCTTCTAGCTATCATCAATCCACTTTTCATTTTCTATGTGTTTTGTCTTAAACTGCTCCGGCTATTACCAAGTTCTGCTCTCCTGCGTCTGACTTCCCTGCCACCAATTACGCAGCACTTACAGAATCCCACACCAACTATATGGAGTCAGCAGGAGCAGGTGCCCCTGGAATAGGGGTGGAGGAGCGCGTCCGGGAGCATGCGGCGATGCTCCACCATCTCGGCGCCGCCATGGACCGTGCTGTCCAAACTATGGACCGCTGGGAGAGACAGGGAGTTCCTCCAGCGCTTCCACCAGCACAACCAGGGTCTCCACTACTCGCCCCCTCTTCACCCGGTCCCAGTGGGATTCGTCTCGCCCTTCCCCGGGAGCATGACGGGACGGCTGCACGCTGCCAGGGTTTCCTGTTACAGCTCGACCTCTACCTGGCAACCGTCCAACCGGCTCCTTCAGGTCGTGAGAAGGTGTCCGCCCTCGTCTCGTGCCTCTCTGGGAAAGCCTTGGAGTGGGCCAACGCCGTGTGGGGAGAAGGAGATGCGGCAATGGACCATTTCGAGGATTTCACCCACCGCTTCCGGGCAGTCTTCGACCATCCACCCGAGGGTAGAGCGGCGGGTAAACGTCTCTTCCATCTGAGGCAGGGGACGAGGAGCACCCAGGAGTTCGCCATGGATTTTCAGACCCTGTCCACCGGCGCGGGATGGAACGATAGGGCCCTGATTGACCACTATTTATCGCGATTGTGCGATAAATCTCCTGGTAGACGCTGCACTTCCCAGGTGTATCCCCTCTCACAGGCAGAGACGGCGACTATGGAAACATATGTCTCCGTATCCCTGCGTCAGGGGTACATTCGGTCCTCCACTTCACCCGCCTCCTCGAGTTTATTTTTTGTGACGAAGAAGGAGGGAGGTCTGCGCCCGTGTATTGACTACCGAGGCCTAAATCAGATCACGGTGAGGTACAGTTACCCGCAACCTCTTATCGCCACGGCGATTGAGTCAATGCACGGGGCGCGCTTCTTCACCAAACTAGATCTCAGGAGTGCTTACAACCTGGTGCGTATCCGGGAGGGAGACGAGTGGAAGACGGCGTTCAGTACGACCTCAGGGCATTATGAGTACCTCGTCATGCCGTACGGGTTGATAAATGCTCCATCAGTCTTCCAAGCCTTTGTAGACAAGATTTTCAGGGACCTGCACGGGCAGGGTGTAGAGGTGTATATTGATGACATTCTGATACACTCCTCTGCACGCGCCGAGCATGTGTCCCTGGTGCGCAGGGTGCTTGGTCGACTGTTGGAGCATGACCTGTAAGTCAAGGCTGAGAAATGCCTGTTCTTCCAGCAGTCCGTCTCCTTCCTAGGGTACCGCATTTCCACCTCGGGGGTGGAGACGGAGAGTGACCGCATTTCAGTCGTGCGTAATTGGCCGACTCCCACCACGGTAAAGGAAGTGCAGCGGTTCCTAGGGTTTGCAAATTACTACTGGAGGTTTATCCGGGGTTTTGGTCAGGTAGCGGCTTCCATTACCTGGAAGGGGGGCACGGCTGAAGGGGGGCCCGGTACGTTTTCAGTGGTCGGCTGAGGCGGACAGGGATTTTGGTCACCTGAGGGCTCTGTTTACCTTGGCTCCCGTGCTGGCCCATCCGGCTCCCTCTTTGGCGTTCATAGTGGAGGTGGACGCATCTGAGGCTGGAGCCGTGCTCTCTGAGCACTCGGGTACCCCACCGAAGCTCCGCCCCTGTGCTTTCTTCTTGAAGAAGCTCAGCCCGGCGGAGCGAAACTATGACGTGGGGGACCGGGAGCTATTGGCTGTCGTCAAGGCTCTGAAGGCGTGGAGACATTGGCTTGAGGGGGCTAAACACCCTTTTCTCATCTGGACTTACCACTGCAATCTGGAGTACATCCGGGCAGCGAGGAGACTGAACACTCGCCAGGCAAGTTAGGCCATGTTTTTCACCCGTTTAGTTTTTCCCTTTCCTACAGACCAGGTTCCCAAAACGTGAAAGCAAACGCACTGTCCCGACTGTATGACACAGAGGAGCGGCCCATGGATCCCACTCCCATACTCCCGGCATCCTGCCTGGTGGCGCCGGTAGTGTGGGAGCTGGACGCGGACATTGAGCGGGCGTTGCGTGCAGAGCCCGCTCCCCTCCAGAGTCCCGCTGGGCGTCTGTACGTTCCGTTTGCTGTTCGTGACCGGTTGATCTATTGGGCCCACACATCACCCTCCTCTGGTCATCCTGGGATCGGTCGGATGGTGCGCTGTTTGGTTGGGAAGTACTGGTGGCCTACCTTGGCCAAGGACGTGAGGGTTTATGTTTCCTCCTGCTCGATGTGCGCCTAGTGTAAGGCTCCTAGGCACCTGCCCAGAGGGAAGCTACACCCCTTATCTGTTCCACAGCGGCCTTGGTCGCACCTGTTGGTGGATTTTCTTTCCGACCTCTTCCCCCTCACAGGGAAACACCACGATCCTGGTTGTTGTGGATCGGTTCTCTAAGTCCTGCCGTTTCCTCCCTCTGCCCGGTCTCCCTTCGGCCCTACAGACTGCGGAGGCCTTGTTTACGCACGTCTTCCGGCACTACGGGGTGCCTGAGGATATAGTGTCTGATCGAGGTGCCCAGTTCACTTCGAGGGTCTGGAAGGCATTCATGGAACGTCTGGGGGTCTCGATCAGCCTTACCTCAGGGTTTCATCCCGAGAGTAATGGGCAGGTGGAGAGAGTGAACCAGGATGTGGGCAGGTTTCTGCGGTCGTATTGCCAGGATCGGCCGGGGGAGTGGGCAGCGTTCGTGCACAGGGCCGAGATGGCTCAGAACTCGCTCCACCACTCCTCCACTAACCTCTCCCCCTTCCAGTGCGTACTGGGGTACCAGCCGGTTCTGGTGCCTTGGCATCAGAGTCAGACTGAGGCTCCTGCGGTGGACGACTGGTTCAGGCGCGCAGAGGAGACATGGGACGCCGCCATGTTCACCTCCAGCGGGCCGTGCTGTTCCAGAAAGCCAGCGTAGACCATCACCGCATTGAGGCCCCGGTGTTCGCACCAGGGGACCGGGTCTGGCTCTCGACCTGGAACTTGCCCCTCCGCCTGCCCTGCTGGAAGCTGGGTCTGCTGGGCCTTCAGTACCTCATGGAGTGGGAGGGGTACGGTCCGGAGGAGAGGTGCTGGGTTCCAGTGGAGGACGTGTTGGACCCTTCAATGCTGCGGGAGTTCCACCATCTTCATCCGGATCGCCCTGCGCCTCGCCCTCCGGGTCGTCCCCGAGGCCGGCGTCGGCGCACTGCTGGAGCCGCGCGTCACGGGGGGTACTGTCACGACTTCCGCCGAAGTCGGGTCCTCTCCTTGTTCGGTCAGCGCTCAGCGGTCGGCGTCGCCGGTCTTCTAGCCATCATCGATCCACTTTTCATTTTCTATGTGTTTGTCTTGTTTTTCCTCACACCTGGTTTCAATTCCCTCAATCACTTGTTTAGTATTTAACCCTCTGTTCCCCGCATGTCTTTGTGTGGGATTGTTTATTGTAAGTGCTTGTGCACGTGTTGATTGGTGCGCGACGGGTTTTGTACCTATATCTTGTTATTTTTATGCCGTTGGTTTTACTATTAAACTGCTCCGGCTATTACCAACTTCTGCTCTCCTGCGTCTAACTTCCCTGCCACCGATTACGCACCCCTTACATCAAGGGTCTGTTGTCCAACCAGGAGATTGACTGGCTTCCCATCCTCCAACAGGCGTACGTATACAATCTTGCATTCGGTGTTGGATATATCAGTGTCTCTGTCTATTAGAACGGCAAGATACTTCACGGCTTTCATCTTCGCTGACAGGCTCTCTCTCATTATGTCAGCAATTTGACCGATCATCTCCGCACATCTTACATCATTGTCGTATGTGGGATTAATGTCAACTCTGTTTTTGTGGTGGAGTCTGATAAGCAGCCCAAATTTGACAAAAGGTTCTTCATCTTTCACAATGAAGTATGCGATGTTTATCTTTATTTTCAGCTGCCTCCTCTTCGTCTCCTCAGACAGCAGCATTTGCCTCCTCAAGGCTGCTGACACCGTGCCTGATGGTTTCTACCTGTCTCAACAGGTACAGATCTCTGCACTGGATATGCCGCCGCAAGATGTTATGTTTCGCTACTCTATCTCTTTTCAGATGCGGGTTTTCTGACACGAAGGACGAGTTGCCCGCCTGTTTCTGCCCTTTACAATATTTGCAGAACATGACGTTGTTTTCGAACTCTAGCCATGGGAACATTTTGAGCCAATTCGCATTGAATCTATATGTTCTCCCTCCACCGGCTACAGTGGACGTTGAAGTGACAGCGGGGGCCACGATAGCTTCGCTAACGTTGTTCTCAGCATCCCTAACGTTAGCCGCCATGTCAACGTTAGCCGCCTCAGGTAAACCTTGTGAAGAGGCTTCCTTGGCTAAACCTTGCGATTCCCCCTCGCCGGATTCCTCTTTCTCCTCGTCTCTTTTTCGTTTAAAATAAAATTGAATGGTCTTCATTTTTAGCGATGTCTGCACGTTAACTTATAGCCTATACCGATACTATTTTCTAGTGTTCACCTTTCTCTCTCTGACTGGACTGCGTCATCACAGAAAACTCTACTGTGGTTGGCGCATGCCGCTTGTGGAATGTGGGAATTGTAGTTTTTAAACAATTAGCAGCAGGGGAAAAATAGATAACGGTAGGTTCTAATCTTTAATCGCACACTATGCTCGTAAATATTTTTTCCGGTTCGCACATATCTATTTTTAGGGGAAAATGCGAGCGAAATACTCGCACTGTAGAGCCCTGGGTAGCATGTAGCATTTGCAGCTCAGTGAAGGGGAAACTGCCAGTGCGTGTGATGAATGTGACTCCGGAATCACAGTTACTGAGGGAGGGCACTAAACTGGGGGGTTTCTCTATCTGGGAGAAGGGTAGTGACGACACTCATTGTTGGACTACAGGATTGTAACCAGCCGCCATACTCTCCCACCACAGCAAAGTGGGACGTAGAACAGATCATGCAAGAGCTGGACATAGATTGCAGCCAGCTAACTGAGGTGCAGCTGAGAGATGTAAAGGAAATGGTGGGAAGGTATGTGGGAGTGTTTAGCACTGGTGATTTTGACTTGGGCTGCACAAAACTAGTCCAGCATAGGGTTGACACAGGGGACACCAGGCATATCAAACAAGCGTTGAGGCGGGTGCCTGTTCATCTGCAAGTAGAGTAGGACAAGCATTTGCAGGACATGTTAGAAAGGGGAATAGTTAACTCATCCAGCAGTGCATGGGCAGCAGCAGTGGTGTTTGTAAGAAGAAGGATGGCTCAATCAGGTTCTGTGCGGATTACAGAAGGTTAAACAAAAACACTGTTAAAGATGCTTATCCACTTCCTAGGATCGACGAGACCTTGGACTCGCTTGCCGGTGCTCAGTGGTTTTCCACTTTAGACTTAGCCAGTGGGTACTGGCAAGTCGAGATGCACCCCGAGGATCTTTGCAAAACTGCTTTTGTGACAAAGAGAGGGCTTTTTGAATTCCAGGTAATGGGTTTTGGGTTGACAAATGCTCCAAGCAGCTTCCAGTGTCTGATGGACCTGGTTTTGGCTGATTTACAGTGGACAACAAGTTTGGTGTACTTAGACGACATCATAGTGTTTGGTTGTACATTCCAAGTGCGTGTGAAGCATTTAGACAATGTTTTCAGCAGATTGGAGCAGACAGGACTTAAGGTCAAGCTATCTAAGTGCCATTTGTTCAGGTCACAGGTGAGCTACCTGGGACACATCATCTCGGCTGAGGGAGTGTCCACTGACCCCATGAAAACAGAGACAGTCGGGTCATGGCCTAGCCCAAAGTCACTGACAGAGGCAAGAAGCTTTTTAGGCCTGGCGTCATACTACAGGAGGTTCATACCAGATTTTGAAGCTATGGCTTTTTACAGATTGACAGATAAGTGGGAAATGTTTGAGTGGAACTCAGCGTGTGAAGTGGCCTTTTTTTTTTGATGACAATCCAAAAATTGGGATGAGATACTCCCATATGTGATGATGTCATACAGGTGTAGTATTCAATCTCCCACGGGGTTCACACCATACAGGGTGCTGTTCGGTACTGAAATTACTTTACCGGTTGATGTTGTTACGGGAACACAACAAAATGAAGGGAAACCGTATGTTTCTCAGTATGTGCAAAAGGTGCAAGGGTATTTAAGCACTGTAATAGAAGCTGTAAAGAGAAATCACCTAAAAGCCACAGTTAAACAAAAGCAATACTTTGATCTAAAGGTGACACCACAGAGGTATGAGGAAAATGAATATGTGTGGCTTAGAGACTACCAGAGGAAAAAGGGGTTGTCACCCGAACTGACAGAAATTCAAGGGTCCTTTCAAAATTGCAAAGAAACTGTAAGAGGTGCTGTATGAAGTAAGTACCGTGTAATGAACCTTACCATGCCGTGGTACACTACAACAGGCTCAAACCTTACTTTGGGATTGTATCAGAGTACAAGGTCACTGGCACGAGACAAGAGACTGAGTTGAGCACTGACTCATTTGTGCCTAGTCAGACATACTACCCCTCAAGGAAACAGGGTGCTCTGAGGAAAAAGCAACCAATTTTGCCTCGGTTACCTTTCAGGAGAAGGGTGGGGGAAATTGTGAGACTGGGGGCTCCAAGGGATGTTAATGTCTTAGTGGAACGGGAACTGGACAATGTCAGGATTGAAAGCTCATCTGAAGACAGAGACTCATACCACACAAACGGACGTGAACACTGAGTTGCCCTGTGTACCTGCAAGAGAAAGTGTCTCCTTTGAGATGGGTCAAGCACCTGAGTCAATTGCAGCAGAAGATCACATGGGTCGGACCCCAAATATTAGAAGGCCTGTTTGGCAAGAGGGTTTTGTGTTGAACTTGGTCAATTCATTCTGAATGTGTTTGGTTACTGTACACTTCTCAGAGGTTATTTTGTGTGTGTTTATCCAGGGTATTAAACACAGGGTGTGTTGAGTTTAAGAAGAGGGTAATGTAATGTTTTACACATTTGAAAGTCTCTCAGCCTATCACACAATGTTATGCAAATTAGTTGCTGTATGTGAGGATGCGGGAGGCATGCTGAGGGAGAGTTTTTGGGAAGGCATTTTGAGCGACGGGTCCGTCATGGGATGCACTGTCTGTTCATCCAAATAAAATACAACTTCATTATTTCATGGGAAATCAGTGTCCTAGACTGTTTACGCCAGTCAACAAACAACATGCGAGTTTCAGTGGCCTTACAGGTAGGTTTGTTACAACACAAAATGTATTTGCATTTGGTGGTCAACCCCAAAATTTGACCATTTAAAGACTTGATAGTTGCATCCTTCCGCAAGGAACTTTCTGCTGATAGCTGACAACAAGGTGTCTCAGAGCCCTGCGGACAGTTCCTTCGACCTCATGGCTTGGTTTTTGCTTTGACAAGCACTGTCAATTGTGGGACCTTATATAGACAGGTGTGTGCCTTTCCAAATCATGTCAATCAATTGAATTTACCACAGGTGGACTCCAATGAAGTTTTAGAAACATCTCAAGGATGACCAATGGAAACAGGATGCACCTGACTTCAATATCAAGTCTCATAGCAAAGGGTCTGAATACTTATGATTAAATTCAACATTTCCCTGAGAAATCTACACACAATACCCCACAATGACAAAGCAAAATAAGGTTTCTAGACATTCTTGCAACAAAAAGAAACATATATATATATATATATATATATGGGGTATTGTGTGTAGATTTCTCAGGGAAATGTTGAATTTAATCAATTTAGAATAAGGCTGTAACGTAACAAAATGTGGAAAAGTAAAGGCACTGTATATGCATGACTTACTGACATGGAGTGCTCCATGTTCCTGCTGGTAGCAGGCCTCAACCTGGATGCAGGGAAATGTCCTGCCTTGGAGTATGGTTATATCCATCTCCACCAGGCTCCTGGAAATCATGACAAACCTGCTTATATTAACAAAGAAAAAGGTAACTTTATTTAGTCATGACACCCTTAGGTTGTTTACTCAGGAGAGTACAGTCGTGGCCAAACGTTTTGAGAATGACACAAATATTAATTTTCACAGTCTGCTGCCTCAGTTTGGATGATGGCAATTTGCATATAGGTGTTAGTTGGTGGTATATAATAGTGGTATGTAGGTGTTAGTTGGTGGTATATAATAGTGGTATATAGGTGTTAGTTGATGGTATATAATAGTGGTATATAGGTGTTAGTTGGTGGTATATAATAGTGGTATATAGGTGTTACTTGGTGGTATATAATAGTGGTATAAAATAGAGGTATGTAGGTGTTAGTTGATGGTATATAATAGGGGTGTAAAGGTGTTAGTTGGAGGTATATAATAGTGGTATAAAATAGTGTGTCATGACGTTGCCCTCTTTGAGTACAGGGAGGACAGTTGACCCCCTCCCCCTTTCACCATCCCCCAACCTACCTCCCCCCACCCAGGCCCTGTGTGAAGGGGTTGTAAAATTCTAGAGGAGAATCTCTTGCCACATGGCCCATAGAGAGACACAGGAAATTCTTCCAACTCACAGAATTGGGGAACCGAATGACCTTTATGTTCTGGAGAAGGTATAAAAGATTGGTGAAGAATCCAGCTACGAACTGGTCCGCTTGGTACAATTTTGTGATACTCAGAAGAGACAATATAGCCATATTACCATAAAACTGTTTATATAATAGCCTCAGCTATGGGACTTGCATCCAAATGGTTGTATAGAATGTATTAATAAGGATAAAGCTATTTTGTAATACATTGAGATGCTGTGTACTGGTGTTAATGTGATAGAATGTATTTATGTTCAAAGATTAAATCAGTCATCGGCACGCCCCCAGGGACACAGACAGGACCAGGCGTCATGTGACAAGCCTGTTCTATGTTCACTATAAAACCCCACCCTGATTTACTTTCTTCAGACCAGGCCTCCACTCCATTGCGAGTTGGCCAATAGGTTTGACCATCCAATTCCTCTACTGAAAGTGAACTATACCACGTGGTTAACTTTTAGACTATCGATACCGACAGAATAAGAACAAGTCTTTGATATTAATTATTAGTCTGCAGCTAAGTAAATTAAATCATTGAACGCGAAGACCAACGAAACATCCATTCTATGACGACATTAATGAATGTCGCTTTGAAAGATCCATTCTAACCGAGAGAGAGAGAGAGAGAG
This sequence comes from Salmo trutta, assembly GCF_901001165.1. Taxonomy (NCBI): domain Eukaryota; kingdom Metazoa; phylum Chordata; class Actinopteri; order Salmoniformes; family Salmonidae; genus Salmo; species Salmo trutta. The sequence goes on along the minus strand of NC_042968.1, from coordinate 81,848,003 downwards.
AGAGAGAGAGAGAGAGAGAGAGAACTCTCCAACAGAACGACTCTCCAACAAGGATCCCGACGACACACTGAGCGTAAATATATATTGATTGCAGTTGTTCCCGAATGAGTGAGCGTTTATGTGCAAAGGATTAGCATATCAATTGTTAATATTAATGATCCCTGTGTGCCTCCTCAGCTGACCTTTTATTTTTTTATTTTTTTTTATTTTTTTTATTTTCACCTTTATTTAACCAGGTAGGCAAGTTGAGAACAAGTTCTCATTTACAATTGCGACCTGGCCAAGATAAAGCAAAGCAGTTCGACAACATACAACAACACAGAGTTACACATGGAGTAAACAACATACAGTCCTTTGTGTAACAGGCCGCCATGCCTGTTTAGCCCACTAGGGCACATAACTCTACCAATTATTTGTGACGATAATTACTGTTTGTATGCTTTCTGTGAATTACTTAGTTTAGTACATAAATGATTTTAAGACAATTGATGTATGGATGACTCTTAGTAAAGGCTGGGTTCGTGCAGATACAACAATTTACGACGTTTGGAATGAGACTGGACGCGAGGTAAAATACACCATTTAAACCAGAAGATAATCGGCCTATACTATAATATAATATTATAATATAGGAAAGTTATATTAGGAAAATTATAACTTTGTAATCTGAATATTTTCCTTGGTGCCCCGATCTCGTAGTTAATTATAGTTAAACGATTAATCAGTTTAATTGCGTGATAATAATTACAGGGAGTTATTTTGATAAACATGTCTTCAGTTTAATGGTGACCCAAAGACACGACAAGTGGTGTATAGGTGTTAGTTGGTGGTATTTAATAGTGGTATAAAATAGTGGTATATAGGTGTTAGTTGGTGGTATTTAATAGTGGTATATAATAGTGGTATATAGGTGTTAGTTGGTGGTATAAAATAGTGGTATGTAGGTGTTAGTTGGTGGTATATAATAGTGGTATAAAATGTAGGTGTTAGTTGGTGGTATATAATAGTGGTATATAGGTGTTAGTTGGTGGTATATAATAGTGGTATATAGGTGTTACTTGGTGGTATATAATAGTGGTATAAAATAGCGGTATGTAGGTGTTAGTTGATGGTATATAATAGGGGTGTAAAGGTGTTAGTTGGAGGTATATAATAGTGGTATAAAATAGTGGTATATAGGTGTTAGCTGGTGGTATTTAATAGTGGTATAAAATAGTGATATATAGGTGTTAGTTGGTGGTATATAATAGTGGTATAAAATAGTGGTATGTAGGTGTTAGTTGGTGGTATATAATAGTGGTATAAAATGTAGGTTTTAGTTGGTGGTATATAATAGTGGTATATAGGTGTTAGTTGGTGGTATATAATAGTGGTATATAGGTGTTAGTTGGTGGTATGCAATAGTGGTATGTAGGTGTTAGTTGGTGGTATATAATAGTGTTATATAGGTGTTAGTTGGTGGTATAAAATAGTGGTATATAGGTGTTAGTTGGTGGTATATAATAGTGGCATATAATGTAGATGTTAGTTGGTGGTATATAATAGTGGTATATAGGTGTTAGTTGGTGGTATATAATAGTGGTATATAGGTGTTAGTTGGTGGTATGCAATAGTGGTATGTAGGTGTTTGTTGGTGGTATATAATAGTGGTATAAAATAGTGGTACATAGGTGTTAGTTGGTGGTATATAATAGTGCTATATAGGTGTTAGTTGGTGGTATATAATAGTGATATATAGGTGTTAGTTGGTGGTATATAATAGTGGTATATAGGTGTTAGTTGGTGGTATATAATAGTGGTATATAGGTGTTAGTTGGTGGTATATAACAGTGGTATGTAGGTGTTAGTTGGTGGTATATAATAGTGGTATATAGGTGTTAGTTGGTGGTATATAATAGTGGTATATAGGTGTTAGTTGGTGGTATATAATAGTGGTATATAGGTGTTAGTTGGTGGTATATAATAGTGGTATGTAGGTGTTAGTTGGTGGTGTATAATAGTGTCATGTAGGTGTTAGTTGGTGGTATATAATAGTGGTATATAGGTGTTAGTTGGTGGTATATAATAGTGGTATATAGGTGTTAGTTGGTGGTATATAACAGTGGTATGTAGGTGTTAGTTGGTGGTATATAATAGTGGTATATAGGTGGTGCAATGTTTTCCTTTTATCCCCTTCCTTTTTGACTATTTGTATCACAAAATGTTATGTGATTAAACACACACTACCGCACAGTAGGTGGCAGCATGCACAAACAAAATGTGCGAACGCCAGGATACCAAAGAAGAGGTTTGTTAGTGCAGGGCTGAAATAAAAGCTTCTTCTCCATGTGTGTCCCCAGACAGACTGATGCATTGATAGGATACCACTACTAGCCCACATCTGATGAGCTTCCACTAATAGGCTACTTATTGCAGACTGATGCTTCTCTTCATTGGCATATGGTGATTTTATTGTCATTGGATGCATTGTGAAAAAAAAATGTTTATTCCAGTGTATAGGTCTAACATGTGCAGTAACTTGGTGAAATACACATATGCAGAAAACAACCAGACACCATATGACACCATATGACCGTATGACACCATATTGAAGAACCTACAGTAGTCCTAATGTAATGTTTCCCAACCCTGGTCCTCGAGTACCCCCAACAGTACACATTTGTATTGTAACCCTGGACAAGCACACCTGATTCAACTTGTCAACTAATCATCAGGCCCTCAGTGAGCTGAGTGAGGAGTGATTGTCCAGGGCTACAACAAAAATGTGTTCTGTTGTGGGTACTGAAGGACCAGGGTTGTTAAACACTGGCCTAATGAAAAAGACAGTAGGAAAGAGACTGATATAGCCGCATTCGGAAGTTTGGATGAAAAGCGTGCCTAGAGAAAAAATATGACTGCACTGGGCCTTTAACCTCACTAGGATAGGGGGCAGCATTCGGAAGTTTGGATGAAAAGCGTGCCCAGAGTAAACTGCCTGCTACTCAGGCCCAGAAGCTAGGAAATGCATAGTTTTATTGTCTCCTGTTATACCTCATGTATTTTACAGGTCATAGTTGAACTTTAACAATGTGAATCTATTGTTAAAGAAAATAGGTATGGAAAGTATTACATCATTGTTAATTAATGTCTGCTCAACGATGACTTGAATAGGCTATTCTATTCTCAAGATTATCAAGAAAACTCAGTAAATTATGTATTTGATGATTTTCAGCATTTTGAAATGTCCTCATAATGAACAACACAGATTATTGTAATATAATGGAATCTTGGCCACCTATGCTGTGTCACCATTCTGAATACATCAAAGCTTTTAATATCATAATTTCTGCTCCAACTACCCAGCCACAAAGAATGCAACACCAACTCAGGTTTTGACAAGGCTCTCGGCCCACCAAAAGACACTTCCCTACTTCATAGAATTCTTTCTGGACTCCTCAAAGCTCAAGGACAGAGTAACTGTTCCACTTCCAAAGCTTACTCTTGGCTTATGGATTCTCTGCTGACCTGATGGGGAGTCATTGTCATTGGTCTTGAGGCTGATGGATGAGGAGGGAGTTGAGGCACAGGATCCCCCCACACTGCTGGACCTCTTCCTGGAGGCTGAGCTGTGTCTCAGAGTGGCCTTGGCTGCCACTTTGAAAGAATGGGCCGCAGTGCTACAGCGAACCTCCTCTATAGTGTTCCTGGACGGTTTGAAGAGGATGATGTAGACTTTATTGAAGAAAATACAGGCCAGCAGGCCAAAGCTGGAGGCTAGTATGGCGATGACCTCCACAGCCGACACAAACTTTCCGTAAGTGCTGAAGTAGGCAGGGATGAAAGAGATCCAGACGATGAAGAAGATGAGCATGCTGAAGGTGATGAACTTAGCCTCAGTAAAGTTCTCTGGCAGTTTTCGTGATTTAAATGCAAAGAAGAAGCATATGGCTGCCAGCAGGCATGTGTACCCAATTAGGAAGCCAAGCGCCATCATAGAGCCCTCATTGCATGTTATGAAAATTATCTCATCAATGTCATGGTTCCTGTAGCTTGCCGGAGGAGCATTGTAAAGCCAGACCACACATATCATCACTTGCACAAATGTGAACAGGAACACTAACAGGAACTGCAAGTTTAGCCCCCACCACTTACGATGGAGACTGGTGGGGATCTTGGCTTCGAACACTAGAAGTACTCGGTTAGTTTTGACCAGGATGCAGGAGATGCAGAGAACAAAACTTATCCCGAATGCAGGCTGGCGTAGACGGCATGTCCAGTCCTGGGGTTCACCAATGAAGATGAGGGAACTGGAGAAACAGCAGATGAGTGAGAACAGGAGGAGGTAAGATAGCTCTCTGTTTGTGGCCTTAACAATTGGGGTGTTGCGAAATCTGATAAACACTCCCATCACAAATGCTGTCAAGAATACCCCCAGCACAGAGCATAATGCCAAGGCGATCCCAAAGGGCTCTGTCCAAGACAGAAACTCTATCTCCTTCAGGAAACAAGATGTGTGGTTCTCATTAGACCATGAGTCATTGGGACACTTGGTACAAACACTGGCATCTGCAGGAATAGAGAATTAGTGTTTGTATTATTGATAGAAACATATGAAATAGCAACAGATTATATAATGGGGTAGTTCAGATTTTTCACTGTCTTTCTTACCTTTGTGATCACTATACTCTCCTTCTGAGCATTCTGTACATTCAAAGCAACACGTTGGCATGCTTTCTATGATCCCCTTTCTTGTGCCTGGTTCACAATCTTCACTACAGTTAGAGAATGGCACCTAATGAAATGACAGAAACCCAGACAAAGATCATGCATCATATGATTTTGGATCAGAACCAATAGACACAAATGCAGCACATACTGTATTTTAGGAAGAATACATTTTTTTTAAAAATCTCAATATCAAATCATTTCTGGGTAAGAATGAAGTGCCTTACGGTAATAGTTGTCAATTAAAATGGTCAAAGAGAAACAAAAATAGCTTTTTAGCAAAACACTTTCTAAAGCAAGAATTTTGATAGGACTGTCTGGAATTTGTTCTTAACTGGCTTGCCTAGTTAAATGAAGGTTAAACTCCACCCATTTAAAACCTGCAAATCAGAAAGTCCTGTGTTGATTGTATTTTCAACCAGCAACTATCAGTAAATAACACTGACCAAATTATTCACACTTTTACAGTGTTCGTTTCACAAGCTGTTGTACAATATAATACAAAACACAGAAAAAAATATGACTGCACTGGGCCTTTAACCTCAGTAGGATAGGGGGCAGCATTCGGAAGTTTGGATGAAAAGCATGCCCAGAGTAAACTGCCTGCTACTCAGGCCCAGAAGCTAGGATATGCATATCATTAGTAGATTTGGATGGAAAACACTCTGAAGTTTCTAAAACTGTTTGAATGATGTCTGTGAGTATAACAGAACTCATATGGCAGGCAAAAAGCTGAGAAAAATCCAACCAGGAAGTGTGAAATCTGAGGTTTGTAGTTTTTCAAGTGATTGCCTATCCAATATACAGTGTAAATTTGGTCATATTGCACTTCCTTAGGCGTCCACTAAATGTCAACAGTCTTTAGAACGTTGCTTCAGTCTTCTATTGTGAAAGGGGAGCGAATAAGACCAGTCACAGTAACTGCCTCAGCTGAAAGCCTTTAGTTGTTGATTGCGCGCGGCCGTGAGAGCGACCTCTGTTCCCTTTCCTTTCTAAAGACAAAGGAATTGTCCAGTTGGAATATTATTGAAGATTTATGATAAAACATCCTAAAGATTGATTATATACATCGTTTGACATGTTTCTACGAACTGTAATGGAACTTTTTTGACTTTTTGTCTGGACTTAGTGCCCGCGCCTTGTGCATTTGGAATAGTGAACTAAACGCGCGAACAAAAAGGAGGTATTTGGACATAAAGATTAACTTTATCGAACAAAACAAACATTTATTGTGGAACTGGGATACCTGGGAGTGCATTCCGATGAAGATCATCAAAGGTAAGTGAATATTTATTACACTATTTCTGACTTTTGTTGACTCCACAACATGGCGGGTATCTGTATGGCTTGTTTTGCTGGCTGAGCGCTGTACTCAGATTATTGCATGGTGTGCTTTCACCGTAAAGCTTTTTTGAAATCTGACACAGCAGTTGCATTAAGGAGAAGTTTATCTATAATCCTATGCATAACACTTGTATCTTTCATCAAAGTTTTGGAGTATTTCTGTAAATTGATGTGGCTCTCTGCAAAATCCCTGGATGTTTTGTAGGCAAAACATTACTGAACATAACGCGCCAATGTGAACTGAGATTTTTGGATATAAATATGAACTTTATCAAACAAAACATACATGTATTGTGTAACATGAAGTCCTATGAGTGCCATCTGATGAAGATCATCAAAGGTTAGTGATTCATTTTATCTCTATTTCTGCTTTTTGTGACTCCTCTCTTTGGGTTTTTTGTGACTAGGCGCTGACCTAACATAATTGTATGGTATGCTTTTGCCGTAAAGCCTTTTTGAAATCAGACACTGTGGCTGGATTAACAAGAAGTTTATCTTTAAAATGGTGTATAATACTTGTATGTTTGAGGAATTTTAATTATGAGATTTCTGTTGTTTTGAATTTGGCGCCCTGCAATTTCACTGGCTGTTGTTGAGGTGGGACGCTAGCGTCATATCCCAGAGAGGTTAATATCCCTGTTTGGAGCAACATACCTCAGTATTATATCCATTCCATAGAATCTTTGTGTTATCAATGAAAAGTTGTACTCCTCTCTTAGCTCGCATGTTGTAGAAACCGACCTCTTCAAACACAACAGAACCATCCTCAGGAGACCGGTGCCAATTGATAATGGTGTAGTTTCCTGACGGATCAACATTCTCATCAAAATGTACCTTTTCTCCCATACTGTTTGAGAAGTTTAAATGTCTGAGCTGCTTGAGAACCTGTAATACAGAGCCAGGTATTTGATCAGGAGGGGATATAGGAAGGTATACAAAGGGGTCAACAAAGCTGGGAGCAAACAAAAGCTGGGATCAAGCAAAAAGAGTTCACAAATGGATTTGTCAATGTTAGTCATTAGATTTCCTACTCTTTTTAAAGTATTCACCTGCCATGCTTCTATTTTCTTTATATCTGCACATGAGTTGTTGGAAAAAAGACCCTGTCCAGGAATGCAGGTGAGAATGTCCTGTAGGGCCTGTGCAATGGAGTGAACTGCAACATACACATTATAGGAAATACGAAGATGAGTGTAATCCAGATATGGGGTCTCTGCACCCATAATGTCCTCCTCGCCAGTACACAATGGTCTGAAACTGGTGCTCCCATTCTCACTGTCTCTCAGTCTCTGGCTGTCTTCCAGATAGCAGTTAAAAGTCTCCTCCCAAAACTCCCTGACAAATTCATTGTGGCTGGATTTCTTTGGTGTGACCTCTTGTAAGAAGTCCTTGAAGCCAGGTATTTCGCCTGCTCTGAGAGCAAAGCCAATGGTCCCAACTACAACATCAAGGTACTCTGGTTTGGCGATGAGGGAGGTGGTTGCCCAAGCCTCGCTGGCCAACCAGATGCGGTCGGTGATGTTCCGTCTGACCATCTCTTTGATAAGAGGCTCAATGTCAGGCCCACTGGCGAAAACGACTATAACTTTAGCTGAGGAGTTCTCAATACGGTCAACCAATCCTTGGATCTGCCACTCCTCAAAGTACTGAGAGATCAGCTCACTCAGATGGATACAAATGTCTCGTTCTTCCATCTCTTTCTCAAATTTTTCAATCCCCGGACGTCCATACTCATCATCAGACGCAACTGCAATGACCCAATTCCATTGGAAGTAGTCGATGATATCTGCCATGGCAGTGGCCTGGTGCTCATCTGTGGGAATGGTCCTCATGAAGGATTTGAACTGGTTCTTGTTGCTCAGTAGGCGACTGGAAGAGGCATAGCTGATCTGCAGCAATACAGGGGGAATAAAGTTACTGTGATATGTTATTGTTGATTGATTTAAATAAATAAGGAAATTGGAATTGAGATTGTAGCTCACCTGTGGGATGTAGAAAAGGCCCAACAGATTGGCAACAGCAGTGGAGACCGCTGACCCAGAAGCCCCCACCACTGCTATAGTCGATGGGATGTGATCTGTGCAGTTACAGAATTCATCCAAGTTCAGAGAGTCAATCTTATTCTGTGCTACGAAACTGAGGGTAGCCTCCAGGGCCTTGGACACGGTGTTGCAGGTGTCAAAGATCCTGTAGCCCAGTGTGATGTTGGGCAGGAGAGTACTGCTGTTGTTGATCTCCTCTATTGCAAAAATCATGGCCTGAAGCCAACGGAATCCCCGGAAATTGTACCTGCAAGGGGCGGCACACCATAACATGCATTTAGTACAATCCAATAATACTGACTGCAATACATTGATATATTTAAAGGCACAAATTATAGTTTTATACAGTTTTGCATAAAAATAAACATACAGCCTCAATTGCCGATTCAAACCTTACCTAACACACTCTGTGGATTCTGGCCGCGCTGCCAGGTCTTGGTCTTTGGAGGTAACACCAAAGTGCATTGGAAACAGCCCGCCCAGCAGAATATCCCCAGTCTTCTGTGCTCTCTGATGAGGCCCATAGGTGGAGATGACAGAACTGAAGCCCAAAAGCACCAGGTAATACAGGTAAAATCTCATCGTTCAGCTCTCAGGAAGTCCTTGTCCTCTCAGCACATTAGACTTCAGAGTTAACCTCAGTCTTGTCCCCTCCAGTGACTCTGGCTGTCGCCTTGTTTCTGACTCATGCTGTTCTTGATCTGAAGAACATCAGTGTGAGAAGTCCATTAAAGAGAGAATTGGAAAAGTGTATATTCTTAGTTTGACAACTCAGTTGTCTTGCTCAATCCTGTAAAAAAAAGTATAAAAAAAGACTGTTTTAAAGGTAAATGAAATATAGCTAACCATGTTTGGCCCTAATGACTGCCATTGTTAGATCTTGTCCAATGTAGAACACTGAGGAAAAAGTCGCTCTGGACCGTGAACCCTTTTGGGTATAAAAGCATTACAAGTTCCTGAGCTCCTATTGTTGTAGTATTTTTCCCCTCTTGTAGACGCACAGTAGGAGTGACATGCACTGAGAGCGGCGTCACACTCCACTGCTCTTCCTTCCTGCTAGTGCAATGCTGTGGCCAGTGTACCCTGTCACCATGGAGAGGGAGTAATAACGGCCTGCGTCTGGCTAATTATCCTGGAAAAATGCTAGAGCAGGATTGTGCTATTGAGCAAAAGCCTGCTAGAACACTCTGGAAAAGGATACTGAACAGGTTATACAGAGGTCGGCATGCCCCATCTATACCAACCTAACTTTCAAATGTGTGCCCAACTAAAAAATTAAACTGGTATGAACATCTGATACTGTACATCCATATCATAGTTGAGTCTATGGTTGCTGTGATTGGCAATAGTTAGAGATTACAAAAATGAAAACCCAAGGAGGATGGGTTACAAGGCTACCATCAACCATAATTTAATTTCACGTGGCATAGTAATGTCTGAAAGATATATATTTTATTAACCTTTAACTAGACAAGCGTTAGGGAACAAATTCTACATTTACAATGGCCACACCCGGACGATGCTGGGCCAATGGGACTCCCAATCACGGCCAGTTGTGATACAGCCTGGATTCGAACCAGGCTGTCTGTAGTGACGCCTCCAGCACTGATGCAGTGCCTTGCGCCACTCAGTGCCCCAGGTCATGTAACTCCCAAAACACAGCGCATAATTGAAAGCAAACATCTTCCAAGTAGGTAGGTACTCTTACCTAGTTCCTTAGTCTTTACTTTATGAATACACTAAAATGAGTTTCCTTCAAAATAATTGATAAATACAACAGTTAATTCCAAGGCATACATTTAAGGTAATGCATCTTTAAACAAACATGTGAAACAGGTGTTTCAAGATTAACCCAATGATTGTATATAAACAGTTAATTTCACAAAAGCACAAAGTTTGTGATTGCATTTAATGGTATACAATAACTGTCGATCTTATATAAAGAGCTATATACAGAGCTGAGGCAAGAGAAACATACCTTGATAATGCTTGATTTCAGACAAACTAAAGGAAATACAACAAACATGTAATGCTGTTGGAACACTCTCCTGCAATTCTAGTCTCAAATTAATTCAGCTCAGTGGTTTTGCCAAACCCCGCATCTGAACGAGATGAAACATTAACTAGGAGGGCAGTCCATTTCCTTTAGGAGATTAAGCCAATCTTTGGTCACTCCTTTTTCAAGTTGGTTGGAGTTGAGTAAATTCAACAACAAAAAAGGTACTACCCAAATTTTAGTTGTGCACTGAAATGGCAGACCAAATTCTTTACAGCACAGGAACAGCATTCTTTAAATTCAGGGGTTAGTGTTGTGCCAAATACCATTCCAAGATCTGAAGAAAAATGCAAAGACAAATACAATCCATATATATATTTTATTTTGTAGGCCACAAAAAAAAAATATTATCTTCAAAAGAAACAATGTCTCCCACATGTATCATGCCAAATGTACTATTTAAATAAGGTAATGAATTAAGTGCAAATACAAACTCAACATGATAAAGTACAGTACAGAAAAACAAAGAGTAGACTTGTCCTTTGCTATAGGAGACTTGGAAAAAACAAGATCATTTCTACACCACAAACTTGTTCTTTGTTATTGAATTGCTTTTGGTGGCAGTGTCTGCATGGGCTTGATATCCAATGACGAGTTTTGGAGGTAGGCCTAGTCCTTCCTTGTACTTTCGTCTGAAAATATGAATCATATGGTAAAACATTAATTTAACTGACCAATCACATGATCAAACAAAGGTAGCTTTGAAAATAAAGAAATGTTGTTAAATCTGGATGTATGGGGGAAATTGTTGATGCCAATTATCTGTAGCCAATGCTATATGTAATACTAATATCCTGGGAGCAATGGATTGCACCATTAGGTCTTTCCTTGGTCTAATGGAAATCCATTTTTCATTAGGTTGCTATGCAAACATCCTCATCCTGAACAATTCTAGTTTACAACATGATGGCCAACAGGCCACATCTGGCTTCTGTGGGATCTGGCCCAAGCCTGGCTGTAACTGGAGTGAAGCCGGCAGATAAAATCCATGACTGTTCCAAGGCAAGTATGACAAGTGTAGAGACACCTGTGAATCAGAGCAGACATGACACTACAGAAACTAGTAATTTGGTCCAGCCACACTGAATAATGTCAGACTTACCCAATATAGGTAACTGCTTCTCCATTCTCTGTATCGGTGGTCCAGATGGCGATTTTGTCACCTTTGGCTCGAACATTGATGACAGCACCGCAAACGTCCCTACTGAAGGAGCCAAAGCCCTCTCCAATGAGGCAAAGGAGCTGTTAAAAACACATTTAAAATAACTAATTTTAATGAAATGCATAAATTAAAGATTTCTTGCATTTCAGAGGACTACAGTTAGATTGCTCTCCAACAAAAGAGGGGACAACATTGATTCAGTGGCCCCACATCATTGGTTTCCTCAGTGTTACAGGGCCCTGGGTCTGAACCCCAACAGGCAACTGGGTCCTAGACCTCATGACAGGCCATCCCTAGGTGGTGAAGGTAGGCAACACCACCACTGATCCTCAACACAGTGGCCCCACAAGGATACGTGTTCAGCCCCCTCCTGTATTCCCACGACTGCGTGGCCACACACACCTCCAACTTAATTGTCAAGTTTGCGGACGACACAACAGCGGTAGGTAGGCCTGATTATCAACAACGACAAGAGAGCCTACAGGGAGGTGAGGGGCCTGGCGGAGTGGTGAGAAGAAAATAACCTCTCCCTCAACAAAATGAAGAAGCTGATAGTGGACTCCAGAAAACAGCAGAGGAAGCACTCCCCTATCCACGTCGACAGGACCGCAGTGGAGAAGGTGAAAAGCATCAAGTTCCTCCTCAGTGTACACATCACTGACAATCTGAAATGGTCCACTCATAGACAGTGTGGGGAAGGCAGCGCAACAGCACCTCTTCAACCTCAGGAAGCTCAAGAAATTCAGCTCAGCCACTAAGACCCCCAAACTTTTACAGATGCACCATTGAGAGCATCATGTAGGGCTGTAGCACCACCTGGTATGGCTACTGCAACACCCACAGGGCTCTCCAGAGGGTGGTGTGGTCTGCCCAACACATCACCAGGGAACACTGCCTGCCCTCCAGGACATCTACAGCACCGGTGTCACAATGCCAAGATCAAGGACTTCAGCCACCTGAGCCACAGCCTGTTCACCCCGCTATTATCCAGAAAGCTAGGTCAGTACAGGTACATCAAAGCTGGGACTGAGAGACTGAAAAACAGCTTCCATCTGAAGGCCATCAGACTTATATAGCCATCACTCCCTGCCTACAGCCCTGAACTTAGTCACTCACTAGCCGGCTACCACCCGGTTACTCAACCCTGCACCTTGGAGGCTGCTGCCCTATGTACATAGACATGGAACACTGGTCACCCTAATAATGTTTACATGCTGTTTTACACATTTTATATGTATACACTATTATAGTCAAGGCCTATCATTTTAATCTATTGCTGTACATATACTATACTACATATTCTTCAGATATACTACATATTATAGCCACACTGTCCATAATGTCTTTACATCACATATTTATACTCTGTACTCAGACATTGATCGTCCAAGTATTTCTATATTTCTTAATTACATTATTTTACTTTTAGATGTGTATTGTTAGATAAAACTGCACTGTTGGAGCTAGGAACAAGCATTGCTTTCACCCGCAATACCATCTGCTAAATACAGTATGTGACCAATACTGATTTGAATCAGCTTTCTGACAAATATTGAACAAAGAATATTTCTGGCTTTCATAGTGATACAAAACTGAAAAAGTGTTGGGCAGAGAGGACCGACTACTGACAGTCTCCTTCCAGAAGCGGTCGAGTTCAGTGTGCCTCTGCTGCTTCGACAGTGTAATCAGCCAGCGTCCTCCACACTTGTTACGCCTGTCTTCCCACATTGGCTCAATGCCATCCTGGGGGAAGTGACAGTATCATTTTAGTCCAATTAATATAGGAGTACATGTATGAGAAGTATTATGGAAATTGTAAATCTCAAACTGAAGGAGACATTTCCCCAAAAGTCTACATCACCTTGAAAACTGAGTAGTCGCAACCAGATGAAAGCTTGCTCACCAGCTGAATGTTGTTGTACAACCTATAAAAAAAAACAATACATTTTCAGTCAAGAAAATAATAAGTGGTGGTGACCTATATCATAGGTTCTCAACAGAAGTTGCAATAGCCACAGTAGGTATAAGACTGTCAAGGATATCAGCCATTTAGTCTGTAAATCAAGGACAAACTGCAAAACTCACGCCCAGAAGTCTTCCACTGTGTCAAACTTTGTGATGAGCCTCAGATTGTCCTGCCACATTTTGCTCTTATCGTTCTTGTAGAACCAGAGAGCCCATCTGAAACAATGCACAAGTGATTGAATAAAAGGAGGGGTTGGTGGACCTTCAAATATTTCAATTGTTATCTGAATTGTAATCTGATTTGCAAGTGACTTCACTTCCTGCACATTAAATTACATCTTGCAACAGAAACCATTTACCGTTAAAGAACTAAACAGAGTAAATAAAAATTAGAGGGACCTACCCGAATTTGTCCAATATAAATTACCTTTCGTTGCAAAACGTTTTCCATTGAGTAGAATAAACGTTTTGCAACAGAATCACCGTAATGAATACACCCAGATATGAACTATAAATGTTATTGATTGACAAAATAGAAACTTCCAAGTCATTTAAATGTAAGAAGAATATCTCAACCTGAAAACACACCTGTTTTGTAGAGGATGCTTCACATGTGGTCCCACAACAACACGCACCACTTTGTTATCAAGCCTTTTTTTGGCTCCATCAATCTTTTTTAGTGCTCCTTTGTCCTAAAAATGGGAGAAGACATTTATAAAATAGGCATATAGGAAACGCGTTAGGAGACGACTTCGATTTAATTAAAAGGCAACGGTATCAAACAAGCAATCATTATTTTAACAAAACAGTTCTCAAAAAAGTTGGTCAAATTGATTGCGAAATCAAGCAATTTAACACTAGAATTGACATCAGAATAATTAACAGCAAAATATAGTCTAATGAAATCTTACCAAGCGAACTGCAACGCACGCCATCATGAAAGTAATCAGTTTGACGAAGCAGGTGTGGCACTTGAGGTGTCGCAGATAATTGAAACGAGTTCTTCCGGTGGATTTTGACGAAATATGGATTAAACCAGAGAGGAAGAGACGAAGCGAGAGAGTCCTCTCCCGTCATAATCTTTCCACGCGGTAATACAGCGATAAGCAGACCGCCTTGAAGGCAGCTGTCTTCCCGCCTTTGGGACGACTCCCATTGTTAAGGCGGAGATAAGACCATCTCATCATTATATACAGTACATTATATATCTCTTATTAAACTTCAGTTATGACATGTTGGCCTTTCACCCATGTACTTTAAGCATTTACCACAAGATGGTGCCGTAGGCAACGGTAGTTTTCATTATACTTTAGGCACGTTATGGACATTTGTTGGGGGTCAATCAGACGATTTTTTTTTATATATATAATTAACAATTCAATACAAAAAGTACATCGGGGGAACACAAGTATATTTAAAGAATATACAAAGGACATTTGGGCTAGGGGGTACAATATCAAGTTACACAAGGGTCTTAAGGGGCCTACACACATTTACAATTCTAACTGCCTTTTTGTTGGTAGAGTATTTAATTGTCTTAAAACATAGTTATTTTTGTAAGGTAAGAAAATGTAGTGTTTTGTTTGTAAATGTACATTTGTGAATATGAAATTTGGCCCCAAAAAAAATGAAATGAATTGCATAAAACTGTTTCAACTTATTTCTATTGTAGGTAAGGAATCCAAGCAGTACATCTCTCCATAATAGTGTAAAATGTTCATAAATGTGTTAAATTATAAATCTACTGATATCATGCCACAGATTCCTTACATGAATACAAATTTCCATAAAGTTAGTTGACTGTGCCTTTAAACAGCTTGGAAAATTCCAGAAAATTATGTCATGGCTTTAGAAGCTTCTGATAGGCTAATTGACATCATTTGAGTCAATTGGAGGTGTACCTGTGGATGTATTTCAAGTCCTACCTTCAAACTCAGTGCCTCTGCTTAACATCATGGGAAAATCAAAAGAAATCAGCCAAGACCTCAGAAAAAAAACTGTAGACCTCCACAAGTCTGGTTCATCCTTGGGAGCAATTTCCAAATGCCTGAAGGTACCATGTTCATCTGCACAAACAATAGTACGCAAGTATAAGGGGAAGGAGACGTGATCTGTCTCTTAGTGATGAATGTACTTTGTTGCGAAAAGTTCAAATCAATCCCAGAACAACAGCAAAGGACCTTGTGAAGATGCTGGAGGAAACAGGTATAAAAGTATCCATATCCACAGTAAAACAAGTCCTATATCGACATAACCTGATAGGCCACTCAGTAAGGAAGAAGCCACTGCTCCAAAACCGCCATAAAAAAGCCAGACTACGGTTTGCAACTGCACATGGGGACAAAGATTGTACTTTTTGGAGAAATGTCCTCTGATCTGATGAAACAAAAATAGAACTGTTTTGGCCATAAGGACCATCGTTATGTTTGGAGGAAAAAGGGGGATGCTTGCAAGCCGAAGAACACCATCCCAAACGTGAAGCACGGGGGTGGTAGCATCATGTTGTGGGGGTGCTTTGCTGCAGGAGGGACTGGTGCACTTCACAAAATAGATGACATCATGAGGAGGAAAATTATGTGGATATATTGAAGCAACATCTCAAGACATCAGTCAGGAAGCTAAAGCTTGGTCGCAAATGGGTCTTCCAAATGAACAATGATCCCAAGTATACTTCCAAAGTTGTGGCAAAATGGCTTAAGGACAACAAAGTCAAGCTATTGGAGTGGCCATCACAAAGCCCTGACCTCAATCCCATATAAAATGTGTTGGCAGAACTGAAAAAGCGTGTGTGAGCAAGGAGGCCTACAAACCTCACTCAGTTACACCAGCTCTGTCAGGAGGAATGGGCCAAAATTCACCCAACTTATTGTGGGAAGCTTGTGGAAGACAACCCAAAACGTTTGACCCAAGTTAAACAATTTAAAGGCAATGCTACCAAATATCAAATCAAATCAAATCAAATACTAATTGAGTGTACGTAAACTTCTGACCCACTGGGAATGTGATGAAAGAAATAAAAGCTTAAATAAATCATTCTCTCTACTATTATTCTGACATTTCACATTCTTAAAATAAAGTGGTGATCCTAACTGACCTAAGACAGGGAATGTTTACTAGGATTAAATGTCAGGAATTGTGAAACAGTTTAAATGTATTTGGCTAAGGTGTATGTAAACTTCTGACTTCAAATGTATAATATATGTGTGGAGAAAAATTATGCTTATAAATTAAGGACCATGACAAGAACCTGCTGATGAAAAGCAGAGAGTTTCACTGGAACTTTGTCAATATTATAATTGCAAACCAACATGAAGTTAAGGCCACCAAAAGTAGAGAAGACATGATAAGGAATAAAGTTCCAAATAGAAGTGGGTCTTCTTTGGAGTTGTTTTATCCAATTGATCTTAAAAGTATTATTTAAGGTAGTAAAGTCCAGAAAATTCAGCCCACTATACTCATAAGTGTTCATCACAACAGATTTCTCCACCGAAATCAGAGGATTCCACATGTGCAGTACAGAGCTTCTGGACTGGAGGGAGTGGGCCTACACTCTGTTTTCACAGTGAATTCTAAAGCATATTCATTTTGCACTCTTAGAGCACGTTAATATAACAAAGCATAATCATTGACATTTTAGAACTCATGAAATTTAGTAGAAGCAATAACGAAAATAAGTATGCAGTGTTTTATTTAATTATGATTTATTGTCATAAATCATACTATATGTTTGTGTATGGTTGTAAAATTTCCAAACACAGTCAATAAGCAATGAACCCAAAACATTTCCTATCAGAGAATAAGATCTATTGAAGTGGGGATTTGATACATCTTCTAGAGGACTGTGATCATCAACTGGTTATGAAATACATGAGTAAATTATGAAATACTGTATGTACCTTATTACCTTTTACGTCATAAGTCACCTAAATGTGCCCTGTTCTGGAATGTTCATATAGGTTTTGCCATGAAGGTGAGCATCAAGCTCAAGTCACTACCATGCATCCCTAAAATAATGAATTCACCACCATACTGTAACCAAAAAACAATAATTAAATAAAACAATAAACAAATAATTTATTAAAACCCCAGTGTATTGGACATATTCTCTAAAACAACCCCTTGAGCCGTTGACATGACCAATTATGGACAGGTTGCGGACCAAGTCCAAGTTCTACAACAAATCAGTCTGGTCCTCTTTTTCAGAAATGGCACAGACATCTGAAATGTAACATAATCTGTCTAAAACGCTTGTACTTCAGAGATGTGAAAGTTAACAGAAGAGAAGCTATAGGATGGGTTTGTGCCCACGAATACCGAGGACAGAATCCAGGACAACCCAGAGGGTCCGCACCTTAGCACACGGCCAAGAAGGTAAGATTACCTTAACTTAATACTAATAGTGACATGCACTGTAGCCTTCTGTACTGCAGCCTTGGTCATAAGGAGTGGATGTGTATGGTCTCATCTGCTGCTCTACGGGTAGTATGTCTTCCATGCATGAACTGAAAATATCTAATATCAAAACGTATTTATGAAACAGGGAGAAGAAAATCCACTGCTACAGTCTATCACAAATATATTTTCAAAAGAAAAGAGCTAATTGTTTGCTTGATGAAGTTCATATGGGTTAAACATACAGCTGGTCATAGCTTTGTTTGATTTTGACAAATTGGATTTGTCACTCTGATCTTGTTATCAAATTTGTAATGCATGTGGAAGATGATCTAATCCTATTTATGAAATACTAGATACTGAATGTACTGCTTGCAAAGGTTTACAATAGTCTGTAGTTTTGTCTGTAGTGTCTTACAAGCAGTATGTACAACAGTTTACAGTAGATCTATGATTAAAATCAACACTGCTTGTCATTGGTTGATAGATAGTCAGTCTATACATTTGAATTCTGTTTTGATGTAATATATGCCTACCATTACTTAGTGTTCTAAAACAGTTGGTTGTACAAATTATGTGATGAACGGCATTTTGATTGGCAGATCTTCTGCTCTTGCAGGATGTCTGGTGCCAGGCTGTTACTGTTCATACAGAGCCTGTCTCGTAGGAAACCCCTGGAGCCAGAGGGGGAGGTGTCCAACTTTAAACGATGTCTGACTACCCTTGACCTGGTGGCTCTGGGGGTTGGCAGCACACTGGGGGCTGGCGTGTATGTGCTGTCAGGAGAGGTGGCCAGGGCCGTAGCTGGGCCCAGTATAATTATATCTTTCCTTGTGGCAGCAATAGCTTCCATTTTCGCAGGGTTGTGCTATGCTGAATTTGGAGCGCGTGTGCCCAAGACTGGCTCTGCCTACCTGTACAGCTATGTGACAGTGGGGGAGATTTGGGCCTTCATCACTGGCTGGAACTTGCTGCTGTCATATGTCATAGGCAAGTGACATCTGATATGGAATATAGAATATTTGATGCAAAACATGTTTTATTGGAAGCTACTGTCAGAGCTCGAGCCCATAAGGATTTTATAAAGGATGACAAGAATCAATCAACAATAACAATTGGAGCTCACTGTTGCATTGACAATGTCTCATGGACATATTGTAATGATCCTTCACACAGAGCCGACATCTCCTCCTTTGGTTTCTTGATTTCTTCTCTGATCAGGAACATCAAGTGTAGCCAGGGCATGGAGTGGGACTTTTGATGACCTCATTGGAAATGCCATTGCCAACTCTTTAGGTCAACATGCAGCAATGGATATGCCAGGCCTCGCTACCTACCCAGACTTCTTTGCTGCTGCTCTCATCATGCTGTTGGCAGGCAAGTGCTATTAACAGAAAGGTTTCATGATGCAAAATAACTGGTCAATGGTGACAGTAAATAACTATATATACAGTTGAAGTCAGTTAGCCAAATACATTTAAACTCAGTTTTTCACAATTCCTGACATTTAATCCTAGTAAAATTTCCCTGTCTTAGGTCAGTTAGCATAACCACTTTATTTGAAGAATGTGGAATGTCAGAATAATAGTAGAGAGAATGATTTACTTCAGCTTTAATTTCTTTCATTACATTCCCAGTGAGTCAGAAGTTTACGTACACTCAATTAGTATTTGGTAGCATTGCCTTAAAATTGTTTAACTTGGATCAAACGTTTCGGGTAGCCAACCACAAGCTTCCCACAATAAGTTGGGTGAATTTTGGCCCATTCCCCCCTGACAGAGCTGATGTAACTGAATCAGGTTTGTAGGCCTCTTTGCTCACACACACTTTTTCAGTTCAGCCTACGGGATTGAGGTCAGGCCTTTGTGACGGCCACTCCAATACCTTGACTTTGTTGTCCTTAAGCCATTTTGCCACAACTTTGGAAGTATGCTTGGGGTCATTGTCCATTTGGAAGACCCATTTGCAACCAAGCTTTAACTTCCTGACTGATGTCTTGAGGTGTTGCTGCACTATATCCACATAATTTTCCTCCTCATGATGTCATCTATTTTGTGAAGTGCACCAGTCCCTCCTGCAGCAAAGCACCCCCACAACATGATGCTACCACTTGCAGGCATCCCCCTTTTTCCTCCAAACATAACGATGGTCATTATGGCCAAACAGCTCTATTTTTGTTTAATCAGATCAGAGGACATTTCTCCAAAAAGTACAATCTCTGTCTCCATGTACAGTTTAAAACCGTAGTCTGGCTTTTTTATGGCGGTTTGGAGCAGTGGCTTCTTCCTTGCTAAGCGGCCTATCAGATTATGTCAATATAGGACTCGTTTTACTGTGGATATGGATACTTTTATACCTGTTTCCTCCAGCATCTTCACAAGGTCCTTTGCTGTTGTTCTGGGATTGATTTGCACTTTTCGCAACAAAGTATATTTATCGCTAGGAGACAGAACGTGTTCCCTTCCTGAGCGGTATGATGGCTGCGTGGTCTCATGGTGTTTATACTTGTGTACTATTGTTTGTACAGATAAAGGTGGTACCTTCAGGCGTTTGGAAATTGCTCCCAATGATGAACCAGACTTGTGGAGGTCTACAGTTTTTTTTCTGAGGTCTTGGCTGATTTCTTTTGATTTTCCCATGATGTCAAGCAAAGAGGCACTGAGTTTGAAGGTAGGACTTGAAATACATCCACAGGTACACCTCCAATTGACTCAAATGATGTCAATTAGCCTATCAGAAGCTTCTAAAGCCATGACATAATCTTCTGGAATTTTCCAAGCTGTTTACAGGCACAGTCAACTTAGTGTATGGAAACTTCTGACCCACTGGAATTGTGATACGGTGAATTATAAGTGTAAACTGTAAACAATTGTTGGAAAAAGTACTTGTGTCATGCACAAAGTCCTAACCGACTTGCCAAAACTATAGTTTGTTAACAAGAAATTTGTGGAGTGGTTGAAAAACGAGTTTTAATGACTTCAACCTAAGCGTATGTAAACTTCCGACTTCAACTGTATATATACACTGAGTGTACAAAACATTAAACACACTTTGCTAATATTGAGTTGCACCCCCCACCCCACCTTTTGCCCTCAGAAAAGCCTCAATTCGTTGGGGCATGGACTCTACAAGGTGTTGAAAGCGTTCCACAGGGATGTTGGCCCATGTTGACTCCAATGCTTCCCACAGTTGTGTCAACTTGGCTGGATGTTCTTTGGGTGGTAGACCATTCTTGATACACACAGGAAACTGTTGAATGTGAAAAAAACAGCAGCGTTGCAGTTCTTGACACAAACTGGTGCTCCTAGCACCTACTACCATACCCCATTCAAAAGCACATAAATATTTTATCATTCCCATTCACCCTCTGAATGGCGCATGTACACAATCCATATTTCAATCGTCTCAAGGCTTAAAAATCCTTCTTTATCCTGTCTCCTCCCCTTCATCTACACTGATTGATGTGGATTTAACAAGTGATATCAATATGGGCTCCCGAGTGGCGCAGCGGTCTAAGGCTCTGCATCTCAGTGCTAGAGGCGTCACTACAGACACCCTGGTTCGTATCCAGGCTGTATCACAACCGGCTGTGATTTGGAGTCACCGGCCGTGATTTGGAGTCTCACAGGGCAGCACACAATTGGCCCAGCATGGTCCGGGTTTGGCCGGTGTAGGCCGTCATTGTAAATAAGAATTTGTTCTTAACTGACTTGACTAGTTAAAAAAATAATAAGGGATCTAAGCTTTCACCTGGTCAGTCTACTATGTCATGGAAAGAGCAGGTGTCCTTAATGTTTTGTACACTCAGTGTATAGATATATATATATATATATAGTATACTGTATAAGGAGCTTACTCTTGGTTCTAATAATTTATCACTTCCATAGGGATCCTTGCATTTGGCGTTAAAGAGTCTGCTATTGTGAATAAGGTTTTCACAGCAGTTAATATAGTGGTCTTGGTGTTTGTTGTCATCGCTGGCTTCATCAAAGGTGACATTGACAACTGGTACATTAGTGAGGACACTATCCTGAACATAACAACAAATGAGTATGAACTTTATATATTTTTTTAAACTTTTAATCCCAACACTATTATGAAATACGACCTAAGTGTTCTAATGAAGTACAGTAAATTGAAATTGAAATAACATAAAGTGTGTCATTCCCCTTCAGAAACTTCACATCGGCACTAAATGAAACCACAAATTACGGTGTTGGTGGCTTCTTCCCCTTTGGTGTTGAGGGAACATTGGCAGGAGCTGCAACCTGTTTTTACGCCTTTGTTGGATTTGACTGCATAGCCACAACAGGTAACTGTTGTATAATGTGCTGAAAACCTTGGGCATTTTAGAATGATCTGATGTATAATCAATGTGCCTTAGTCTCATCTGTATGTATAACATCTGTATGTGTAATCTCCCAGGGGAGGAGGTGCAGAACCCTCAGAAGTCCATCCCTCTGGGCATTGTAGCATCCCTGCTAATCTGTTTCCTGGCTTACTTTGGTGTGTCGGCAGCACTGACCCTCATGATGCCCTACTGCATGCTCAGCGTCAATAGCCCATTACCTGTGGCCTTTACATACATCGGCTGGGGCCCTGCAAAGTATGCAGTGGCTGTAGGCTCCCTCTGTGCACTTTCAACAAGGTATGGTATGGTATTATGTATAATTACATAAGTTGTCCCCTGTAGTGTCATTTGTAAAGTTTAAGTAAGTGGTGGATTGTAAATGATGTGTTGGTTTTGCAGTCTTCTAGGATCCATGTTTCCCATGCCCCGGGTCCTCTTTGCGATGGCCAGGGACGGGCTGCTCTTCAAGTCACTCAGTAACATGAGTTCTCAACAAAGTCCTGTGGTAGCCACTCTATCTTCAGGTGTTGTGGCAGGTAACGCTGCTGAACAGCACAAAATCATCAAGCCTAGGTCATCTAACTATGTATTGACATTTGAAAAAGTCAAATGCAGATGCTGTTCCTTGTTTGGGTTGGTATTCACAATGTACTATGTATCACATTTTTGTTTTTGCAGCAATCATGGCTCTTTTATTTGACCTGAAGGCACTTGTGGACATGATGTCAATTGGAACACTCTTTGCCTACACTCTTGTAGCAATATGTATTCTCATATTGAGGTATGCTTGATTGATCTGAACAGAGACATTTTACACAATATGATTTAACACCAAAGCATGTATGTATTTTATCTGGTTACTGTGTATGCGTTTTTATTTAGGTACCAACCAGATCTTGGTGTGGAGTCCAGTGATAATACATCTGAATCCTTTTCGATAATAGAGGCCCTAAACCCTCCTTCTCAGCCCAATGCTCAAACCTCTAAAAATGTATCCATGTTCACAGTCTTTATCAGTGAGTGATTTTCTTTATATCCTGTTTCCTTTTAGATCCAGTGTCATACTGTCTTAGAGGTCTGATACATTTGTTTTGTCCCCCAGTCCTTTTAGCAATTATTCTGAGTGTTGCCCTGACCAAGGCTGTGGATTCCCTGATGAACCAGGAGTGGTGGAGCATTTCAATCGTCTCTGTGATCCTTTTGATGCTGGTCCTCACTGTTTTCATCATCTGGAGACAGCCTCAGAATACAACCAAAGCTGCTTTTATGGTAACATTGTGTCAAAGCTTAACTCACATTTGGTTTTCTCCACAATTTTCACCCATTTTGTTTGGTATCTCTGCAGGTTCCTTTTATACCAGCACTTCCTATTGTGAGTACATTTGCCAATGTCTATCTGATGGTTCAGTTGGGAGGAGATACATGGATTCGCTATGCTGTTTGGATGGCAGTGGGTAAGGAACCTAGGAACCTGTTGGGCACACACTGGTTGAATCAACGTTGTTTCCACATCATTTCAATTCAATTAAGTTGAACCAACGTGGAATAGACGTTGAATTGACTTCTTCAGCAACGCATACATTTAAAAATAAATGATGTCATGCTATTGTAGCAAAAATATTAGTGACGTTGTATTTTTTCACAGGGTTATTGATCTACTTTTGTTATGGAGTTCATCACAGTGTGCAAAAGCAAAGGCTGGAAAATGAACACAATCAGGTCAACATCCAAAGTCTTAACACAAATATGGAGTAAACCTTTGTGACGGATGTGGATTCCTGTGGCCCTGATATCTGACCCGGAATTGAAATACAAGATTTCAAAAGAAGGGAAACATCAATACATTGTCTTTGATATAATTATAATAATTGTTATCGATATTGCCATATAAAGCTGTTTTGATTTGAAAGGGGCATTCCATAAAATACCCTACTGCTAATCACTCACTTAAACTTCTTGAATTTGAACCACAAGGTGCATAGTTTGCATAAAGCAACTCAGGTTATCATGTAAACAATTTAATCTTTGAAGGTGTTGCCCTGACACTTTGTTTAAGTAGAAAAATCATGTGGATTGTGCGATATGTAAAACTACTTGTAATGATGAATTTTAAATAAACTTTTACTTAAATCATGTCACAAGAGGCCAGTAATGTAACCAACATTAACAAACGTTTACCAATATTCTTCATTGTAGCCTACAGTACACTGAAAATACCAGTGGTTTTTATTCTGTCGTGCATATCACAATAAAAGTGCTTTTTATGATGTGGCGAGTGGGTGGTATTGGAGTTAGTGCTGCTGCCTTCATCATACATATACCACTGCTGGCAAGGGTTCAAATCTATCTCACCATTTTCCTGACACTCCTCTCTATTATTCCTGTCACTCCAACTATCTGTCCATCAAAATATATTACGAATTTAAAGTGGGAAAGTGCCGTAGATTTTGCTGCATGATGTATCTGTTGTTTTATATATTATTATATGTAATAAAAATAAAATGTTTACTTTCTGTTGGTCTTCATAAGCTATACTGTATTGAAAGGTCAGTTGGCTCATTTATTGCTACCCTTTAAACAACGATAGCAATTCATAAATACTACAGTATAATCACAAAGACAGCTGTTTCTCTATTGAGAGTGATTAGATGTCCACTTTGTGTATACTAGATTGTCAGTTCACACCTAGTCAGAAATACCTGGACTTTGTCACATTGGTGTCAGAAGTGGGATGGATGGCACATGAATTGTGTTTGCTGCAGAAAAACATGAAGTGGCTTAAATGTGTGGTCTGTCTCACAAGTCAGCCTGGTCTCATAGACTTGATGTAACATAGTAAATGTAAATCCTTGACACTCAAAGTAGTATATATATGTTACCTTTGGTATGGTTACATAAGACAGAAGGTTAATTAAGGCAAAAAATGAAAGTAGGGTGGATGTGAACGTCTAGCAACCCAAAGGTTGTGTGTTTGAATCTTATCATGGACAATTTTAGCTAATTAGCAACTTTGCAACTACTTACTACTTGGACAAAAATGTAAATGCAACATGTAAAGTGAGGGTCCCATGTTTCATGAGCTGAAATAAAAGATCCCAAAAATGTTCCATACGCACAAAAAGCTTATTTCTCTTAAATTTTGAGCACAAATTTCTTTACATCCCTGTTAGTGAGCATTTCTCCTTTGCCAAGATAATCCATCCACCTGACAGGTGTGGCATATCAAGAAGCTGATTAAACAGCATGATCATTACACAGGTACACCTTGTGTTGGGGTCAATAAAAGACCACTCTAAAATGTGCAGTTTTGTCACAATGCCACAGATGTCTCAAGTTTTGAGGGAGAGTGCAATTGGCATGATGACTGCAGGAATGTCCACCAAAGCTGTTGCCAGAGAATTGAATATTAATTTCTGTACCATAAGCCGCCTCCAACGTTGTTTTAGAGAATTTGGCAGTACAACCAACCGGCCTCACAACCTCAGACCACGTGTATGGTGTCGTGTGGGTGAGCGGTTTGCTGATATCAACGTTGTGAACAGAGTGCCCCATGGTAGCGATGGGGTTATTGTATTGTTAGGCATAAACTAAGGAGAACGAACCAATTGAATTTTATTGATGGCAATTTGAATGCACAGAGACAGAAATACCTGGACTTTGTCTAATTGATGTCAGATAATTTTTTTATATATCTGTGACCAATAGATGCATATCTGTATTCCTTGTCATGTGAAATCCATAGATTAGGGCCTAATTTATTTATTTCATTTGACTGATTTCCTTATGAACTATAACTTTGTAAATTCTTTGAAATTGTTGCATTTACGTTTACATTTTTGTTCAGTATACTTAACATGTTAGATAACCCTTTAACCTAACTCCTAACTTTAACCCTAATCTTAAACACTAACCCCTAGCCTAGCTAATGTTAGCCAGCAAGCTCATGTTATCCACAACAAATTGGAATTCATAACATACACTACCGTTCAAAAGTTTGGGGTCACTTAAAAATGTCCTTGTTTTCCATGAAAATATACATGAAATGAGTTGCAAAATGAATAGGAAATATAGTCAAGACGTTGACAAGGTTATAAACAATGATTTTTAATTTAAATCATAATTGTGTCCTTCAAACTTTGCTTTTGTCAAAGAATCCTCTATTTGCAGCAATTACAGCCTTAAAGACTTTTGGCATTCTAGTTGTCAATTTGTTGAGGTAATCTGAAGAGATTTCACCCCATGTTTCCTGAAGCACCTCCCACAAGTTGGATTGGCTTGATGGTCACTTCTCACATACCATACGGACAAGCTGCTCCCACAACAGCTCAATAGGGTTGAGATCTGGTGACTGTGCTGGCCGCTCCATTATAGACAGAATACCAGCTGACTGCTTTCATCCCTAAATAGTTATTGCATAGTTTGGAGCTGTGCTTTGGGTCATCGTCCTGTTATAGGAAATTGGCTCCAATTAAGCACCGTCCACAGGGTATGGCATGGTGTTGCAAAATGGAGTGATAGCCTTCCTTCTTCAAGATCCCTTTTACACTGTACAAATCTCCCACTTTACCAACACCAAAGCACCCCCAGACCATCACATTGCCTCCACCATGCTTGACAGATGGCGTCAAGCACTCCTTCAGCATCTTTTCTTTTTTATGCATCTCATGAATGTTCTTCTTTGTGATCCGAACACCTCAAACTTAGAATTGTCTGTCCATAACTTTTTTCCAATCTTCCTCTGTCCAGTGTCTGTGTTATTTTGCCCATCTTAATCTTTTATTTTTATTGGCCAGTCTGAGATATGGCTTTTTCTTTGCAACTCTGCCTAGAAGGCCAGCATCCCGGAGTCGCCTCTTCACTGTTGACGTTGAGACTGGTGTTTTGCGGGTACTACTTAATGAACCTGACAGTTGAGGACTTGTGTGGCATCTGTTTCTCAAACTAGACACTTGCTCAGTTGTGCACCAGGGCATCCCGCTCCTCTTTCTATTCCAGTTAGAGCCAGTTTGATCTGTTCTGTGAAGGGAGTAGTACACAGCGTTGTACGAGATCTTCAGTTTATTGGACATTTCTCACATGGAATAGCCTTCATTTCTCAGAACAAGAATAGACTGACGAGTTTCAGGAGAAAGTTCTTTGTTTCTGGCCATTTTGAACCTGTAATCAAACCCACAAATGCTGATGCTCCAGATTCTCAACTAGTCTAAAGAAGGTCAGTTGTATTGCTTCTTTAATCAGAACAACAGTTTTCAGCTGTGCTAACATAATTGCAAAAGGGTATTCTAATGATCAATTAGCCTTTTAAAATGATAAACTTGGATTAGCTAACACACCGTGCCATTGGAACACAGGAGTGAGTGATGGTTGTTGATAATGGGCCTCTGTATGCCTATGTAGATATTCCATTAAAAAAAATCAGCCATTTCCAGCTACAATAGTCATTTCCAACATTAACAATGTCTACACTGTATTTCTGATCAATTTTAATGGACAAAAAAATGAGCTTTTCTTTCAAAAACAAGGACATTTCTAAGTGGCCACAAAATGTTTTACAGTAGTGTATATGTTTTACAAATTTGTAACATATATGGAAATTCATAACACATCATACGGATTGTAATTCGTAACATATTGTAATGAAACAGGCAGGGAAGCAGGTCTCGAACCCTCGACCTTCTAGCCTGAAGTCCAGCGCGCTATCGACTATGCCGCAAAAGCATGCTCGTGCGGCAGTCGTTACACTATCATACGAAATGGATGATGGACATCCACAATTTAATGCATAGTGTAGCATATGAAACGTAACATATCATGCTTATTGAAGTATTCCAGACTTCCGTTTACTATGTAACGTCTACCCCCGAGTTCAGATTGCGCAAGTGTGTGGGCATCCTGAATGAAGGTAATAATAATATTGGTCTGTGTTTCTGAATAATGAGTCTGACTTGAGACCAAATATTCCGCTCTGCCTTCCAAACTACAGAGCGGAAGTTCTCCGTTGACATACATCCTAAACTGACCAATGAAAACGTTTGCTTACCGTCCTGCACACTTTGTGGTGCAGGAAAAAACGATTAGCCAGACTGTAACGTTATAGGACTTAAACTGTGCTGTAGCCACTAGCTAGAACATTTTACGAAATACCTGAAAGGGGACTTCTTTAAAGGTATGTTTTACAGCAATCACAATTTGAATTCAATGTAGTAGTTGATCTTCATGCTCAAACATTCAGACCAAAAAATCTGATATTGCTTAATTTGCTAGAAAGCTTTGGTAAGCTACTTCTTGCATGCTAGCGGGCCGCATTCCCAAGTGCTTCGTGTAGCTTGCTGAGCTTGGTAACACCAGCGCGAGCTAGTAACTAACAGTACAGTAACATAGCTAATAAACGTGGCGCTTGGTTGATATCTGATATTTTTATCAGGGGGGTAAGACGATACTGAGCTTCGTTTTGCAGAGTTAAAGATGCGTAGCTAACGTTAACAACAAAGTTATTGTGAAGGCCTCTCCACCATTGAGAATGTATTTATCTAGCTTGCAACAATATTCTGGGAAACGTATTTTTTTCAGCAAGGGACATCAAATTGCTCATAGCAAATGAAGACTATCAAGCTAACCATGGAATGAATTGAAGATGGTAGGCAGTCAGTGCTAGGGAGTCTCAATTTGGGCCTATACTTTTTACCCAACCAGCAACTAGCCGAGCTTTTCCTTAACTCCACGATGTACGTGAAATCATTGGAGTTGAACGGAGACTACTTTGCGGACTGAACTTCCGACTACATCGAATCGATAATTGTAAAACTGTAACACTTAAACCTTTGCAGTGTGCTTAGTTACGTTTGATACCGGTGCTCCGTCGGCTAGGCATGCGTCTAGTTACGTTTGATACCGGTGCTCCGTCGGCTAGGCATGCGTCTAGTTACGTTTGATACCGGTGCTCCGTCGGCTAGGCATGCGTCTAGTTACGTTTGATACCGGTGCTCCGTCGGCTAGGCATGCGTCTAGTTACGTTTGATACTGGTGCTCCGTCGGCTAGGCATGCGTCGAAATCGCGAAGTAGTGTGCCTATTTGTGTATCACTTTATCAGAAGAACGTCATCAATGGCGTCCTTCGTTTGATCACGTGCTTTTTCAACCCATGAGTTGAGAGATCCAACTGATTTCTACCTGGTTCCAGTGGCGGTTCTAGACCATTTCAACTGGGGGGGCCAAGCTGGGGCCAGTTGTACTGTTAGGGTCCAGTTACATTAGACGTTATTGGTGTCATAACGTTTTCTTCACTGCATTGCAGGCATTAGCAGGCAAAAGACCATGTTCATAATCATCATTGTTGCCACTGTCTAATAATGGATGAAAAAGAAAAGAAAGATTGCAAAAATTAGTTATGTAACCCCCCTCAACTCCACGATTTAGGATGATGGAGTTAAGCGGCGAGTGGACGGACTGGAGCTATGACGTTTTTATAAAAAACGACTACAGGATGATACCAGTATCACAATGTTTTTTCCGGCAAAAATGATAACATGAAGCAGGCAGAACAAACTCTTTGGACCTTAAAAAACCTGCTGTATGTAAATGATGGTGTGCTATAGCTTGGAAAATAAATACTTGTGACTGGATGACAGCATGTTTGTTTTCAACATTATGGCTGTTTTCCTAAAGAAGTTAAATCTGCTTCGTGTTTTGTTTCCTTGCCACAATATGGCAATATTTTTATCGTCCCGGCCCTAAAAACGGCATATTTCAGCACCCAAAGAATAGTCCACATTTGTCTAAATGTGGGCTATTCATTCAGGCGCTGAAAATCGCAGTTGTTAGAGCCGGGATGATAAAAATATTGATATATCGTGGCAAGGAAACAAAACACGAAGCGGATTTAACTTCACCGCTCAACTTCATCTTAAATCGTGTAGTTTAGTCTGCTACTGAAATCCATACTTTTTAATAAAACTTTAGTCAAATACAACCTGTTTCCTTGTATCGGCTGACCGTGACTTGATGTAGTCGGAAGTGCACTCCGCCCACAGTCGTCACAGTTACACTCTTACTTTAGCCATCTGTTGAAATGACTGAATACAAACTATTCCCCCATTTCAGAATACACTTCTGTGCCCTGGAAATTTGAGGATGGAGGGCAGTGAGGGTCAAAGTTCGGCACGTAAAGGATCTGGTGATGGAGCGTTGAGCGCTATGAATTTATATGCCACTCTGGGGCTCTCTCCAGAAGACGTGGATGCTTTGGCCAAGATTCCAGAGAACGAGATCAGTGTGGAGACACTGCCTTATCTGATAATGCAACTGAAGGCCAATCGAGCCAAGCAAGAGGAGCAGGGAGAGCCCTCCCCAAAGAGAGACGGACAGGAAGAGGGTACAGATGTTAAAGACCGTGGCAGACAGGACAGTCCCCCTGCAGTCCGTCGCCGGTCAAGCAGCCATAGTGACACTGACTATAAGAAAGTGGAGGTGCGACCAGAGAAGGCCGAGGCAAGAAAAGATTCCCACCACACTAGGCCCTCAATGGAAAAAACATCGGACAGCCAACCGTCTTCCTATCAAGTGGAAGATTTTCAAGGAGTCATGCCCAATATTTACCCACACACATGCTCGCTATGCTTCTGTATGTTGAATTCTACTAAGGTATGCTTTGTTATATTTCAATACTCTTGCTGTTGGAGTGTGTCTACAAGTATATGCTTTTAATCAGAACACTCAACCTTTCATAATGACATACATTTTTGCTTAATCTGAATTTGCTTTTTTCACAGCAATGGAAGGATCATCTCAATGGATTACGGCATGCAGAGGGCTGTCGAGAACTCCTGCGTCTGTAAGTGTTTCTATGTAAAGTAAAACATTTAGAAAATAAACTGATGCAAATCACAAAATCAATCAGCAGAGGTATTTCCTATTACCTGGTTTTATTCAAATTTGATTTGTTTGTGTCTTTATTTTACTTTTTTTTTTACAGATATCCAGATTGGGAAAAACAAGATGTCCAAGGGAAGAAAATGTGAGGGTTATGAAATAAAGCTTCATGGTGAAAACAAGCATGTCATGATGTAAAACAATTAGCCATCCTGTTCTTACTTAGCACTGTTTATGTTATCTTCCAGACCAATTTCCATCCCAAGTAGAGATGCTAATTCACCACCCAGAAGAGCGCCACGTCCTGCTATGCCTTACAAGAGACAACATAGCTTAGACCGCGTAGGAGGTGATAACTTCACATCCTGTCCTAATGTCAAGTTTGATCCAGACCAAATAAGGCCCAATGGCAAACCACTTGAAAATGTAATCTTTTTTCATGTTTTCATCTTTAGGTGAAGTCTGGTCTGCACCAGAAAGACACCATTTGAAGCCCAAGGTAATGCCCCTTCTGTGTCATTGTGTTGTCTAATAAATAGAGCATTTTTTCCATTCACTTATAATGTAGTTTATTTGCTTAAATCTACATGCTAAATAAATAAAGGTTAAATCAAAATAAAATGCATGCTTGAATGTGTGATATCTTTTGCATCAGGCTGGCACAAAGGTGGTGGTCGCTAAATATCCCCGTGGGTCTGTTGCTGTTGAAGACTTGGTGACTTTGGCTAAGCCATTCGGCACAGTTGTAAAACATCTGGTGTTCCCCTGCAAGGTAAGTTACACAAATTGATAAGAACCTCAAGTTTAAACACTCAACTCTTAATGTTCTCTCTTTTTTAATAACATTTTATGTTGTGTAATTTGTCTATTGGCGGATTCACTGTTTTTTGTTGTTGTTCTAGGGCTTTGTGGAGTTGAGTTCCCACAAAGAGGCAGTCAATATGGTGGATCACTACAGTGAAAGCAAAGCTATTGTGAAGGGAAATGGTTTGACTCTGTACCTGTCACCTGTAGTGTGCAGTATTTATGTAAGTGCACCTGCCTCTTAAAAGTTTGAGATTCTGTGTTTTTAATCACAGATATCCCAGCATGAGCTTGTTTTTTCCTTTAGACGCCAAGGTCGGATGAACCACCAGGAAAACGCCCCAACAAACAAGTTAGCAATACAGTAGTTTGTTTTTCCCGCGTATCTCCTGGGAAAGAAAGAGAATCTGAGATTCTCGATCTTGCCAAGATGTTTGGGGATGTGCGACATTCATCATTTTTAAGTGATCAGGTAAGGTTTGAGCAATATGGAATTGAATCAATTCCATATTGCTTGTGATCAATCAAATCTTCAAAATATCTCTTTCAAATAGAAAAACATTCATTATTAAAACAATGGAACAATGCAGTGTATCTATTTTAAATTCAGAATAGCATGGAATTGTATGACTGGAGTAGATCAATCAACACACTCCTCCATTTTTAACCACCACCTCTAGCTTTCTCTTACACATTGTTCCGTATCCATCTGCAGGCCCTGATTGAGATGGTAGATTGGAAGGATGCTGACATTATGGTGAAGTACTACCACTCCAACCCCCTCAAGATCAATGGAAAGACTGTCAAAGTCAGCTTGTCATCATCACTGAAGCGTCTGAGGTAAGTAAGAGTCCACCTGGGGCAATGGCGGCCAGACCAATTTTCCTGTGGGCCTCGTCGGGAAGTTTGTGTCAGGGAAGTTTACCTCAATGGTTTTTGCCTTGTAGAGAAAGTCCTGACTCCACCACATCCAGAAGAGCAGATTCCAGTAAAAGCCAAAGCAGCAGACAGAAGAGCGAGGAGACCAGCAAGAACTCAAACTCCACAAACAAAGAGGGACCCAGTACAGGCAAACAACCTGCTGAGAAAGTGGTGGAACAAGGAAAAGGTCAACAAAGCTCCTCAGAGGAGGTTAAGGAAGAGGTAAAGCAGGACATCAAGGACGAGGAGATCAAGGAAAAGATCGAAGAGGAGGTGGTCAAGAATGAGAGAAAGGGGGAGGACATTGATTTGGAAAACAAAGATCCAGACAAAGAGAGCGTCCAGGTTGAAGATGACCAAAGCTTGTTAGATAATTTTGGAGCTGGTGTTGATACTAACGACTCTGCTCCTTCCAAAAGTGCCTCTCTGGTGGCTGACTCTAAAGATAAGGGGGAACCTGAAAGCACAGAATTGTTGGCAGACAATACCTTGGAGGATTCTGACCTAAAGGCTACCGATGATCCAGCTCTGTGTGATGCTGACGTCTCAATGGAGGACATGATGGAACAGGAGAGCTTTCATGAACATGGTGTAAGGAATTATTGTCATTCATATGTGTGACCTGAACCAACAAAGGCATTGTTCGCAGAATTGAAAATACGTTTTTGTCGAGTAAACAAGATGTTGGTTCCCAGCAATGGGTTCTTAAAGCAGCTTGGTTGAAGTTCTGGGTGCATTCCAGTGAATGTAGTTTGGTTGAGATCCTCCATTGATCAGTTGAAACAGATGTGGGCATCTTATGCGTAGAACCACTGAAATGGTTTCAGTGGCAAATCAAATCGATCTGACACTTGTGATTGAAGCTCAGATTGAACCTCGTCAACGCAGACAAAAAGTCGATGTTTTCTGTGACTCATGTCGGCAATGCCCGGTTTCAGTCATGGATTGTTGGAATACTGAGTTTGCTTGGTAGCATAACATGCAATGTATCTAGGCTTAATGACATGGCTTATCTCTATGTAGGCTTAATGACATGGCTTATCTCTATGTAGGCTTAATGACATGGCTTATCTCTATGTAGGCTTAATGACATGGCTTATCTCTATGTAGGCTTAATGACATGCTCATGTTTTATTCATTCCATCAGTTAAATGATGGAGATCAGCTCTGAAGGGTTTCTCTTTACTTTCCATAGTTGAATATCAAAGGTGATCGAATCATCTCTGTACAAACTCTAGAAAACACAGCCTGTCAGTAGTAATCCAGAACAGGTCCTTACCTAATGAAAGCTCCCATAGTAGGACTGAGTTCAAGTGGCACAGCGTTGAAGCACAGCCAGTCAGCCAGACATTTTAGATGTATGGATGAGTAGCTGTTCAGCCTTAACTGCTTTGATCAACATGTTGATCTGACCAACATGTTTTAATACGATTGAAGCTGTCTATCGTTTTGTTATAGTGCAGCCACAGGATTCACGTCCTAGCTTTAAGAGACATGGATCTTCATCATAGTTCAAGACCATTGAATACAGTTTTGCATACTTATATCTTCAGTGTTTGAGCAGCTTTTGACAGTTTCCCATAACAACCTCACAAATATTTGTCATGAGATTCGATGTGGTTCTGTTGCAGCACTTTGGAACTTGAAACACTCTTAATTCTTTAACTTATTGATGTTCTGTACTTATTCCAACAGGACGATATGGATGACATGGATTTCCCTGATAACATGGATGATTTTGTTACATTGGATGAACTCGACAACGATACTGGAGAGGACGCATCAATGGGTAAGCAATGAATGATGAAAAACATTCTTACTTGGCAGCAAAGGACATAATTATTACTGTTGTTCTGCCCGTGTGGATAACAAATTAAAGACAATCTGCAGATCATAATTTATACAAATTACTTTTCTTTTTATTTGCAGAGTCAAAGGATTCTTCATGGGTTGGTATTTTACATGGTTCACTAGACTACATGGTTCATTTAGAAACGTGTAGTTGGAATGTGTCAAAAGTGTAGAACTTGTTTTATCCAACATTATTGCTAGTGGGTTACTCAGTAAAACTGTTTTCTACAGGATGGAAAAGTTGTCCATATTAGCCCAATCAGAAAGGGCTATAGAGACGTAGAGGTGGCCATCTTGAAACTGGCAGAGCGAGCAAACGTGAAAGTTGTAAACCGTACCATATCCTTCTTCAGACAGGAGGTAGGTTCATCATTATGTTACTTGCCCCTATGTTATTTGGGGATCAGTTATCTAGTTTGTTTATGGGATGGAAATAATGTTATCATAGTTTGTATGCCGTTGTGCTATTTCTATATTTGCAGGGATGGATAGAGCTTGATACTACCGATGAAGCGCATAAGATGGTGAAATTCTACAAAGGCAAAGGACAGTTGTTGGGGAAACCTGTCGATATTAGAATGTGCTATTCACAGAAAAAGTTGGAGGTTGGTTTGGTGTAGTACCTATGCTTTACACGTTATGCATTTGATGAATGAATTGTAATAAGCTAAACTACACACCTAGCATATAGTCAATATTTGTTACACAAAGATGAGTATTATGTGTAATGTGACTTTGTTTCTGTCACTGTAGAGTCCCAGTGGGAGATCCATCTACATTTGTTTGCTTCCACGGCAGAAGTACTCGGACGTCTCTCTGTTACGGCTTGCCCAACCTTTTGGGAAAATCACTGGCTATCATTTGAACTGGGTTCATAGAAAGGTAAGGTTTCACCGGCCCATTTTTTTAGGGAGCACTTAATGTGTTTTTCTATTGGTAAAGGAATCACTTTTTTCTTCTTTCACCTCTCCAGTGTTATATCCAGTTTGAGAGTGTGGAAGCCGCTCAGAAAATGGTGAAGAAGTGCTTCCAACGTCCTCCCAGATTTTACGGCACCCTGATAAGGGTCAGTTTGTGCAAAAAGGGAGACTCACTGATATCCTGGTAAGTCATTTTCAATAACCCCTAAGAATATACAGTGGAAGTGTGCAGCAGAGTAGATGATGGAAATGAGTTAAAGTTGAATTTGAAGTATGCTGATATCCTATCCAGCCAATGTCCACTGCTGGTTCAGTTGATTACTTCATTCTTCCAATTGATATCAATCTCAGATACAATAATATTGTGTTAAATGGTTAAACTGGACTGTATGAGTTCTAGTACTGGGTTAACATTGTATTCTGCTCTCTGGATACAGGAAGCCTCCAGTCAAGTATGAGCTGTGGTTGGCCAGTCAGAACAACAGAAGAACAAGAGATCGCCATGGAGATGAGACTAATGGCCAGTCAGCCAAAAGCCACTCTCCAGTGGTGAAAGAGAAGGTTATTTGCTATATTTTTGTTTCCCCAATTTAAATGAGGTGAGAGATTACCTTGTTTAGTGAAATGCTTGCTGAAATATTTATGTATTTAGGCATTTCTGTGAACAATACTTTTATAGTTACCCAGTTAGTCAAGATGTAATCAGTTAATACGCTTCACAGAGAATAGTGAAATTATTTATTGGTGTTCGTCTCGCAATCTCAGGCTGAATAGAATGAATGTGTGATAGACATGATTGTGTTTGTATGGCCAGGATGTCCAGAGCCCTGTGTCTGATAGAGAGGGGGTCTGTGTGGACCCTGAGGGTGAGGAGACCAGTGGTGTGGAAGCTGTCCCAGAGGGAGAGGAGAAGAAGAAGAAGCAGCAGGAGCCTCTGGGTCCTTATCAACCTGACAACCCTGTTGGTAAGAGACTTGAGAGATACTGACTTCTGTTTAAGTTTGGCTGTCTTTTTTTATGATCAGGGGTGATGGGGATATCAGGGAGGACAAAAACAAGTGAAGTTTTTTTCTGTCCTTTAATTTGCAGGGTTAGACTATCTGGTGCCAAGGACCGGATTCTTCTGCAAGCTGTGCAACATCTTCTACACCAATGAGAAAACAGCCAAATCAGTCCACTGTAGCAGTGAGGAACATTACCTAAACCTGAAGGTAATTTTCAACTATAACAAGTCATTCTTATGAATCCTTACTTTGTGGTGTATTGGTAAGAAAATGTAGTTGACCTTGGAGCCCACAATACATTCTTCAGGTTTCACTGTCAAATGTTAGTTCTTAACAATAAATATAAATAATAAATAATCATCACCTTCACAGGGAAACCTTGTTGATTCAAGCGAGTTTTACCTTTGCTTGTGGAATCTTGACCAAATGGAAAGATATGAGACTTTTTAGGGGATCTGTTGAGGCTGGTGTTCTTGGTATTGAGTTAATACCCCCATTTGAATATCCCACTGATTTTCTTTTCAGAGAAAGATGGATGAAGATAAACAGCCCTTAGCTGATTGAGAGGGTTGCTGTCCACCTGTAGTCTTCCCAGAGGAAGATTGGCCGTTTTTAGTATAAACGTTTCTGTCCAGTTTTAACATTCCAGTATTTTCTGTTACTGTTGACAGCATTGTTATCCATTTGAAATTAATTAATGCAGCCTATTACAAAATGTAGTCCCATTATGTGGTTAATAATAGTACCTGGATATAGTTTCCTCTTATTGAATAAAGAAAAATGTTTGCTTGATGTATTTTTTGACTTCTGGAATTAAATTTGTCACTTCTGTTATGGCTAACATTTACTCTGAACCTTATTTGACAGGTCTATGGTTAATGTTTTTCAATGGTTAACTGTCATCAATGACTAGGACATGTGCACAGGATTGGCTGGAACTTCAGAATTGACATAACCCAGAGAGCAAAGAGCCATCTGGTGCTTGACTGTGACAGCAGAGCTGGCTAAGATTCACCTATCCTGTCGCAAGGAGCAGACATTCGCTTGAGGAAAGGACAAATGGGAGATTGTTCAGTCCAAACCATCATGAAGGATTTAATCCATACAGGCCTAGATGATTTTGAAACCAATTGGGGGGGAAATTCTGTAAATATATTCCATAACATGATACATTTCACACAGTACTCATACATCTGTGTACATTAAGTAATATAAATTAAACCAGAAAAAAACATTCAATACTGAACATTAGCATGCAACAAAGTTATGTGAAAGACAATTGCCTATAGCATTCACATTCCACACTGTGGTAAAAAATAAGACTAGTCGTGCTGTAAATTACCTGAATAAAGAATACTGTAATGTAATACCATTGTGACTATCATTACAATGACTTTTCTAAATAAGCAAAAATGTCTTCTTGGACAATGGCACAGTTCCATGCTGTCGTGTCACAACTGTGTTGACAGAAACCTTGGAACACCAGTCTGATGCACAGACAACATATCCGCACTGATTGAAATGACACACCTGACCATGTAACTGGGTGAAGGCTGTTTACACAGGCAGCCCAATTCTGATCTTATTTTCCCCCACTAATTTGTTTTTTGACCAATTGGATCACCTCGGGGAAAAAGATCTGTGATTGGTAAAAATACCAATTAGTGGAAAAAATATCAGAATTGGGCTGCCTGTGTAAATGCAGCTGTAGAGCCATTGTGAGCGCATAAAAGTTTTTTTTTGAAGGATGTCTATAATGCCCTGTTAGAGCGCTCCGATTTTCAGTATGAAGTGACATCTAGGACCCCTTTAGAGAGATCATCAGGGAAACTTCACGCTGCCCGTGAGCTAATGAGATAGCAACTTTGGATCTGTATAGGGGAGCCAAGTGACATTTTTACATTATCTGGCGTGGCATGCCGTACCCTGTCATGCCAGACTGAGACGCCCCTGAGTTGCCGCCCATCTGCATGCCAATCAGACTACGGCCTTGACGCAGCTGCTCCTCAGAAAACTCCCGCCGGTTTCCCTGAGCTTTCCTGAAAGCACAGGAGAGACACAACTGGTCAATTACCTGCAGTGATAGATGTTTGTACAAGAGAGATTCAAATTTATGTCAGATAGGAAGGCCTACACCTACAGTAATAACATAGATGCATAAACAAACAGATGAGAGAGATAGTGGGGGTTAGGTAATGCGACTCATTGTAAATAGTTAATTTTAGAGTGGTATGTAATAAAGAAATTGACAAATTATTTTTGCTGTTTTGTAGAACTCATTACAAACATGATTAGTTGATTAGTTTCTTACTTATGAAACCAATCAGGTTCACCACGATATTGACCATCATCCTTTGTGAGTGCCATACTGCCTAGAGCCGACAAGGTCCTTTGCACGGCAGCCATATCCTTCCCTGTAGTCACGCAAAATACCAGACAGATATTTCAATATCATATTTGGCTTTAGTAGGTCCTCATTGGTTATAATGCAAATTTGTTTTTGTAGAAGAAAATGTATGATTTGACAAAGTAATCCATTCCAGAAAGTTATATTATATTGAACCGATATATTTACATACCTGAAGTTATCTATCATAACAACTAACAGTTTGCTGCATGTGAGTTTATGCTGGAGTGAAATCACCACTGTACTAGGAGAGCTGTACCTTCCCACAGGTCCACAGTCTGGAAAAGGTCCCCGGTGATCAGCCCATAAGCTTCAGCTGCATGCAGGAACTGGGAGATCTTTTCCATCTGCTTGAAGACCATTTTTGTCTCTGGGATCTTCTTTATGGGCTCTTGACCAGGGGGATATAGGCTGTTAATGAGCCTACAAAGAATCTGTAACGAGATATGAAATGTTGTAATGACAGGCTACAACTGGCCTACATCCACCCAGCCTCATCAGGGGTGGCAGTGGTTGGTTGCTTGGAGGAGAAACCCCATAATACCTAAGGCTATCAAATATGGCACATTATGACCATGGTGGATTAGAGTCTGAGATTATCTGTATATGTGTGTTTTAAAGTGTTGCTCCATAATTTCTGTATAATTTCAGCCAGTAGTTTTGAAAGTGGTGCTCATGAGTCAAAATGGGTCTCCGTCTTTTCTGAACTATGTCATCCATTTCATATGATATGTTACATCCCCCCCCTCAAAAAGTTAAAAAAATAAATGTTTTTTTTGTTGCAGTTTGTATGATATGTTATAAATCCAATTCGTACAATATGTAACACATTTGTTGTGAAAAAGATCCCGGACTGCATCTTTAAGAGATAGGTTTAGAATACAGTAAAGGCATGAGGTTATGTTTACATTTTAGTCCTTTAGCAGACACTTTTATCTATAGTGACTTGCAGGAGCAATAAGCGCTATGTGCCTTCCTCTCTAGGCTACCTGCTGCCCTACGTCAACCAGAGTTTGGCTCAGAGACTCACTGTTCCATCTTTGAGCCAGCTCTGGAAGTTCAGTCTCCCAGGCTCTGGTCGCTCTATGTTCCCCCCAACCTGCAAGATGATCCAGTCCACCAGTCTGGCCTCCAGGTCCAGAGTATACTTCTGGTCTATCTTCTCCTGAACCTCCCTACTCAGTCCGTAGCTGGGTCCTCTGTTAGCCATGGCTGCCTGAGTTGGAGACCTTCCAACTGGAGGGACTGCAAGGAAAGGGTTCAATTTAATCAATTATTGTGGGCCAATACATAATAATTGAACTGCCATCTAGTTTGAGGATGTGTCAGATGTGTAGGCCTATGCTGCTGGAACCATACACTATGGCTGTGTTTACACACAGACCAATTCTGATCTTTTTTTCCAATAATTGGTCTGTTGACCAATCAGATAGCTCCTTTGCCAACAATTGGGTAAAATATCAGAATTGGGCTGCCTGTGTAAATTTCACTGCTCTCTGTGTATTCTTTGTATTCATAAATAATGTACTCTATGCAGCTCACACAGAATCCCGCCCTGCGCTTTCATTTCTGATGTCATATGTAGGCTATATATAGCTAGATGCGGGCATGCGTGAGCCTCTGACTTCAAGGAGATGCAGATAACGTAGTTGTAAAGTTCAGCAATTTTCGTCATATTCGGACACCTCTAGTTTCACATTGAGAAATGTATAATTTAACCGTGTGAGTGATACTTCTCTCGAAAACAAATTCGAGGAAAATATGATAGAAATGTAATATACGTAGTGGTCCGGTGATGCGCGCGGTGTCCCTCGCCACTGGAGAGCATATCCAAGGCTGGATTTATGAAACGCCATAATGCACTTGCATAGATAGGCAAAAGGCAAATGCATCCCCCTAAAAATAAAGTTCCTCTCGGACATTCGAGCTATGGAAATAACTTTGGCAAAACGGTCTGGATACACTCCCGCCACGGGAAAATACTGCAAGTGCAAGCAAAATTGATCAATTTACTATAGCGTGCGCAATACATCTAGGCCCATTCGGAATGTCATTCGTCTCAGCACATTATTTTTCCATTTCATTCGTTTACTTACTAATTTTAAATGAATGTATGGTCCGATTCGCTCCGTTCCTGGTCGTTAGTCCCGCTCTGCAGTCACATGCTGTTCAAACTGTACATCTTTGAGGGGTGCAGTACCAAGCTCAGCATCCCTACTCAGCAACCGTTCTCCGACTCGCCACAGCTTTCAGAGCCACGCGAGTTAAGTGGTGCCTCAGCGCCTCTGACAGGGGATTTAAGAAATGAATTCATGGCCAAACCGGAGAAACGTCACAACATCCAGTGAAAATGTCCAGGAATGGTTTTAGGACTACATTACCCTTCAATAATTTACTGGCAGTTCATTCCAATTATTTCATTAATATAATGTAGGCCATCAATGACAACCACATATCACAGGCATAGAAAGGATGGATTATTTAAGATACTGTTTGATTCAAAAGTCATTCAAATCAAGGCATATTTTCCTTCATCTCGACGAAACCACATGTTTATAATTCCTATAAAATAGTTTATATTCATATACTTACTTAAATGGATGTCACAGAAATACAGTAGCTTATGCTATGTGAAAAACGTCTATGCAGAAACTAAACATACATACGAAAAAATTGCATTTTCATTTTAAATGTTTATTTTTACAGAATAAACAGGATAATAGGCAACATACAGTAAATGCATTCTGCAAGCTACACGTGCTTACGTCAAGGACAGCGCTGTAGAGAAAGCACATTTAGCGCAGTGATTGTATTCATCCACCCTCACCGAGGTGATGCTACTGTCCATAACACTGTGCCTGCTCAGCATCTCCGCAACACATCTACAGACCATCGGTCACTGTCCACCTATCAAGGTGAGTACAAGCATTACCCAGCATCTCCATAAAGAAGAGCCTGTAGTTTTCCCTGGAAGACATAAATGCAATCTGACTATTTAAAAACGCATGCTAACAGCAGAGTTACACATTATATGAATTTGTAAGGCGTGTTCTACATATGTGTTGGGTGTCGTTACGGTTATCTATGGGCGACTTAAGTAGCCATAGAGTAGTCGAACATCAGGTGTCCCATATCCATGTAATACTTGGCATCTTTTCGGAGTTGTGTCCAGTGCTCATTGGCCTTGGGTAGAGAGAGCAATATATTATGGCATTGCAAACAAACACCCATACATATTTACACAGGTGGAAAGCTTGGACTGGTCAAAGGCAATACAAAATCCATTCACATAATACAATATAAATCCATACACACAATACAATGGTAGATGTGGAGGCACCTGTTCTTGAACAGTGTAAGCCTACTGGTTCTGGTTGGGATCCCAGTATCCTAATGATCTCATCAGTCTGATGAATCACTAAGCTTCCTCTTCCTTTAGGAATGAAGCAGCAAAAACCGCTGTTAAAAAATATTGGTATTGCACATTTCTGTTTAGTAATTGATAAAACATTTTATTTTGAGATTGCTTCTG
Source organism: Salmo trutta (assembly GCF_901001165.1). Lineage (NCBI taxonomy): Eukaryota > Metazoa > Chordata > Actinopteri > Salmoniformes > Salmonidae > Salmo > Salmo trutta. Next base: position 81,805,680 of record NC_042968.1, on the reverse strand, counting down.
ACCTGAAAAAATAAAATCTTAATCCAGTTGTGTAAACGACCAAAACAAAATGTTTTTTTGTCAATATATGACACTAACATAATATGCCTACGTTGCCTCACAAACCTTAATAAATCAGACAGCTTGATTATGCATCTGGAAAAATATACCACTGCTGCAACATCTCATAGCTTTCAACCATCAACCTGTTAAAGGTTTTTAAGGGAGTTCTGGAAAAGGTAGCAGAAATAAGTTAGATTTACCTGAAGCTGGAGACGTGAACTGTTGCTCTGTGGCATGTGAGAGAGTCTCTGGGCTGGAATCTCACAAACGGATGTGAAGGGAACAGAATTCTCTTTCACAGGGAATGCAGAAAGCCCTAAGGAATGAATACTAGCAAGCTTGCAAGTTATCAACCTGTTTCTGTGCCAGAGCTCTGAGATTAAAATAGGCCTTTCACACAAAGTCGTCTGACTGGGCTGGTGCTTTCAAGCTTTTAAAAACAAGTCTAGCACTGAGGATCACAAAGTAGAGACCCTGTACACAAACTTCGTTTCCACTCCGACTTAACAAATATTTAGGTTTATTTACTGTAAAGGACAAGCATATCTCAGTCTGAAATTGGTCAACATTGAGCTTTTATTAAGGAAAGCAGTGTGTGTGTATGTATAATATATTATTAGAAACAAGACACTTGATGCATGTTTGGAAATGGGGAAATGGCTCATTTTTAAAAAAGAAAAAAAAGAGGCCTATCTGATGTACAGTATGAGAGAAATAAACAAGTGAAAATGTGCAAACGAATGTGTTAGGCCCGTCCTAAAATGTTCATCCATAAGTTCTGGTACTTTGCTTATCGGCGTCAGCTTCAGATGCATGGTTAGCATCACTATACAGTGAGCTAGCCCATCAATTCTGCGACATAGTACTATCACCTAGAAACATTTAACTGTGATACAGAACATGTCGAAAACAAACTTAGTTCATAAGATGAAACATTCCGGACAGAGGTTGTGATACTTTTGTATATATAGTGTATGAGGACACCACTTCAAATTTGTGGATTCGGCTATTTCAGCCACAACCGTTGCAGACAGGTGCATAAAAATCGAGCACACAGCCATGCAATCTCCATAAACAAACGTTGGCAGTAGAATGGCCTTACTGAAGAGCTGTGACTTTCAACGTGGCAGCGTCATAGGAAGCCACCTTTACAAGTCAGTTCTCAAATTTCTTCCCTGGTAGAGCTGCCCCGGTCAACTGCAGGTGATGTTATTGTGAAGTGGAAATGTCTAGGAGCAACAATGGCTCAGCTGCAAATTTGTAGGCCACACAAGCTTACAGAATGGGACCGCCGAGTGCTGAAGCGTGTAAAAATCCTCTGTCCTCGGTTGCAACACTCATTAACGAGTTCCAAACTGCCTCTGGAAGCAACATCAGCAGAAGAACTGTTCGTCGGGAGCTTCGTGAAATGGGTTTCCATGGCTGAGCAGCCGCACACAAGCCTAAGATCATCACGTGCAATGCCAAGTGTCGGCTGGAGTGGTGTAAAGCTCGCCGCCATTGGACTCTGGAGCAGTGGAAACGCGTTCTCTGGAGTGATGAATCACACTTCACAACTGGCAGTTTGGGGAAAGCCCCTTCCTGTTTCAGCATGACAAAGACAGTGCACAAAGTGAGGTCCATACAGAAATGGTTTGTCACGATCGGTGTGTATTAACTTGACTGGCCTGCACAGAGCCCTGACCTCAACCCCATCGAACACTTTGGGATAAATTGGACCGTCGACTGCGAGCCAGGCCTAATCGCTTAACATCAGTGCCCGACCGCACTAATGCTTGTGGCTGAATGGAAGCAAGTCCCTGCAGCAATGTTTCAACATCTAGTGGAAAGCCTTCCCAAAAGAGTGGAGGCTGTTGTAGCAGCAAAGGGAGGGACCAACCTCATATTAATGTCCATGATTTTGGAATGAGATGTTCAACGACCAGGTGTCCACATACTGTCGGTCATGTAGTGCATGTTGGAAACCAACGACATCAAGTCCTAACCACTTTTAGCTGACAATGTACTAGGCAGTATATCTGGGATCACATTACACTAATGACAGCTTACCATCAGTGTATGACATAGTAGCCACACATTACATTTTAACCAGTTAAATCACTGTTGACTATACTAAAAACATGAGCTGCCTACACGGACGGCAACGCTTTTCACCTAATTACTTGTGCTTCTTAGGCCAGTCACACATACCAGGCCATCTTATGCAACTGTTCAATCATTATTTGAAATCTGTGTCATTTTGGAATGGGCAATACTTGCAACAAAACCAACATGAACTGGGCCAACATTGAAAAGTTACCCAGAGTGACAGTTAAAATTACATAAAAAGTTATAATTCTGGACTGCACTAAAATCACTCACCATAATAGTTTATACTAAAACATTAAAATACATTTTAATATAACACAATGCTCAGTTCTACATGAGTTGTCATGCAGTCAATATTCTGTTCTGACCTTGTGTGCAAAATTAAATGGCATGGACAAATCAATACAAACATAGATATGTTCTGTCAGCAATGGAACCAAACAGTAAATACAGACAGCATAAGAAATGGGCAACGTGTGGAGGTCAGCATTAGAATCAAACATTACAGTTGAGTAAAGTCCTTTTTCAACTGATCGTTCCACAGCCAAGCACCCCCCCATTTCCTCTGCTGGAGACATGTTACATAGTAGAACTGCCATAGTATAACTGCCATAATATAACTGCCTTAACATTTTGCTGGACATCAGGAAGAGTAGCTGCAGCAGCTAATGGGGATTCATCATAATACAAATACATAGTGAAGTGCCTCAAATACTGTACTGATATTTTCTGCCTCCTATTGGTCTTTAAGAACACATGCATAAATATAACAAAGGCACATCACACTTGATTGAATAAAATTGACAGTGGAAAAAATACATGTCTCACAAATGGACATAATGCATCTGTACCTGATGGGCTACTGTAATAGGAGTGATCCCTACTCATTGAAGGTTTAACAGAATAACTATCATACCACATTGTGGGAATAAATCAGAACTGTTCACAGCAGGCCCAATACGTTTGGTAGTCATGGGAACAAAGTGTCATGGCAATGGTAAATACAAATCCTAATAAAAAGGCATGGAGAGATCCGGGAGAAAACACAAGAGTTCATTTTCTTCACAGTGTGTGTTTGGTACAATAGCACCTTCAATTCTGTAATGCATTGGGAACCGAACGGCCTGAGTGTGGAAAAGTTGGGGTCGGGGTGGTAGGAGTCACCCACAGCATTGTCCTGATTTGGCCACTCAAACCAACGTGGTCAGCTTGTCTATGAGGTCATCGATGGTGTAGACTATGAGCTTGATGTCCTCCTTTTCTGCCATGCGGTGCTGGCCATGCTTGCGCAAGATGACATCAACGTCGTTGCTAAGCACACGCTCAGCTAGCTGCATGGAGACGTGCCAGGGCACATCCTGGTCCTTCATCCCATGGATGAGCCTCACCGGGCAAGTCACTGGAATGGGGCTCTGCAGAACGCAGTGCTGCTCTGCCTCCTTCAGGAACTCTGTGGTGAACGTGATGGAGCCCTCCTCATTGTGTTTGGTAGGAACCACCCACTGCCCCTTCTCTTCAATCTCCTTCCTCACCTACAAATGACAACAAAATGATACCATTTTATTTTGGGGGTAAAGACATTATCTAAGATGGCAGCCATTTAAAAATGTGCTTAGTAAAGATGTTTCAATTGTAATTCCATCCAAATGTTGTTCTTGCAATTTCAAGATTATACGCATGTCCCTTTCCTTTGAACCACCTTCAGTGTATTGATATGACTCATTTAATCAAGAGTATGTCATTAAGGGAAATGTGCATTGGTCTGTATACAGAGCCTGTTAAGGTTATTGAACACTCAAGATGGTTTATTCTGAATGCTGACTCACCTCAATAGGAAGTGTATTGTAGACAGTTACAAAGTGGTCAGCTGCTGTAGAGATGCCAACCATGGCCGCAGTTCTTTCTGGACGAGCTATCGCTGCCAGGCACATCAGCCAGCCGCCCATACTGGAGCCAACCAGAATCTGCAACATCAGAACAATTAGCTAGATCAGACATGATCTTCTAAATAACAGCACTGATATCTCTAGTGTCAATTGCGCATGCCGGAGGACCAAAGGCTTATTATACAACTGCAGGCCAAGTCGAGGTATATTAACCCTAAAATCCTCCAAAGGTTTATTATTAACTCAGTGGACAATTCACACTGAAATCTAACAGTTGTACATCAACTACCATCCCGAATGGTTATACACTATTATACATGAGTCTGTGCAGATCTATTTCAGCTAACAATACTTTGGATTACACTGGCTGATTAGAATTCGTCTCATCATAGAAACAGAGAGGAACTACTTACTTGTGGCCCCTCCACAAGCTCATCCAATACATATAGAACATCCCTCTTCCAAGTGCCAACAGTGCCATCTACTATTTCACCTTCAGAAGACCCACAGCCTGTATAGTCAAACCTGGAAAGACCACATACATCTGCAACGATTGGTTTTCCAGACTAATTGAAGGACTGGTATGCATAAGACTTTTTTTTATCACTGAAAATACTATAGCTAACTTACCTTAGGTAAGAGTGGCCTAGTGACTGGCAGAACTCCTCAAGGGCTTCTGCTTTCTTCCCACCCATGTTTGAGGCAAACCCTGGCAAGAACACTACCCCTGGGCTCTTCCCCTTCACTTTTCTATAAGCCAGTTTCGGCTGGTCTGGGCGTGTAGCATAATGCACTGTAGACTTATGTCTCACTCCTGTAAAACAGAAACATTACATGCTTCCCCGACCCATTAGCTAGGTCAATCATGCAATACATGATTTTATGAGATTATAATGATAGCCATGTGGTGCAGGGGTGATTTACAACGGTTTTGTTTGTGGCTCCAATTTTGATTTGTTTCTTGTTCGACACCTCTGACCAATCACCTCTGTTCTGACAGATGTAGATATTACTTAAAACTAGAAAACCCTCATTAGTTAGCTAATACTGACAAATAACTGTTGGCGAGTTAACTCCATGTTTGCATTAAAAAGGGTACTTTCCCGTAACTACCTAGTTATCTATTTAGGGTTGTGCAGCTAAAGACGATGTAGCCAAGCCATGCTTTGATCAAATTAGCCAACTACTGTAGTTCGCTAGCTGGGCTCGTTGGCTTTGCTAGGCTGGGCTAGCGTTAGTTAACGTTAGCTAGTTATCTAACTAACGTTAACCGACTTTGTTTTTGAAGCAATTATTTCGTAGAAAGAACATTCGTTTGAAAATCTGTCTAGTTAGCTAGCCAGTAGACGTTTTTCGTTAAGGATTTAGCTATTGGTTAATTCGCTAGTTAGTTCACTCATTGTATCGTTAATTTCCTACTGTGGTGTAGCGACACACCCCCTGACGTTATTGTTTTTATGGAAGTCTGCATTACACAAAGTGTAATAGTTGGGACATTAATTAAACACTTTTAGCTAGTACTCACCCGAAAACATAATAGCTTGTCTTTGGACATTTAATTGGAAAACCCTGCTGAAACGCCTTAGTAGAGTATAAGCCATCGCCATTCTGACAAGAGTCGAACCGTATTGAACTAGCTGGTGTATTTGACTGATTAGCTAGCCAGCCTTCCAGTTCCGGGTCCTACCAACCCCTGCGCTGGACGAACAAAACAAATACAAATATACAAACAAGAGTACATAAACCTAACAAACAGTATTACATATCAAAATACATTTTTAATTTGTCAAAAAGTTTTATGGACCGTATTGCTTTTTGTTTTTTTTACATTTACTGATCATTTCAAAATAATATTTCAATTCTATCTTAAATAATGTGAAGAGGGATTTGTTCTCTGCCCACTTCATTTTATGGCTAAATAATCTTGCATGAAAAATAAACTAATTAACAATGAAAGTCAAATCAGGTTCCACATCATTTGGATCAAAATAAAACATAATATCAGGGTCTCTCAAATTAAAATTAATAGTCGTTTCTTTTAAAATAAAGTCTTCTAACTCCAAAATCTTCTGACATAAAAACAGACTCAAAATAAATGGTCAAGAGTTTCTGGGTCACAACCACAAAATACACATTTGTTATCAATAGCTATTTTGAATCTGTGTATAATGAAGGTCTTTACAGGGTAGATTCTATGAATGAGTTTGTATGATACTTCACCTTATTAGATTTACGGTATTTGACCGAGGTAAAGACATGTTCAGGTTGGATATTCGACGGATATTTGCCTGTAGTTTTCCTGACGTCCAACAACAGCAGTTAGGGACCATCAACATAGTGACAAATCAAAATTTTCAAATTTCAATAGCTCTTTAACCATTACTCCTAAAACGTTCAAAACTAGTTGTAGCTAACCCGATGGCATAGACACACATTGCACACACTTTTATTTTGTCGATTTACATCTCGCACTATTTTAAATTATTTATTTACAATTTTGAATTTCAATAGCTCTTTGGTCATATGACCTACTGACTTCAGAATAGGTCACATGACCAAGGAGCTATAGAAATTCGAATGTAAAAAAAGTTTGTACCTAGTTTGCGCTCCCTAACTAATTAAACTAGGAATAAAAAATGCTGCTCACATTTCCACATGTTTATTAGCTTTGGAAAGCAAATGAATGACCAAATCGTGAAAATAAGACCTGTGCAATGATGTGCGCAATTTTTCCGACATCATGACACTTATTTGGAGTCTGTTGCTCAAGTGGTTTGAAAGCTATTGAGGTTTGAAAGCACGAATATCCAACTAAAACTGTCTTTACCTTGGTCAATATTTGCCAGACAACAACAGGGACTTTGTTCCAGTTCACTTGTCCTAGTGCTGTATTCCAGTACATTTTAGCAGAGGGAATAGTAACATCATGACATAGTTTTCTTATATATATGTTATTACATTTATAGTTTAAAATGTGAATTCCTTCTAGCTGTATTGAGGCTACAAAATCCTCAACAGTTGTACTTGGAGTATTGTTATATTCTCCTAAACGAAGAATAGCACCTTTAGGGACAGCTCTAACAACTATTTCAAACTCCTCAGGAGTGAAGGTAACATTGTGTGTCCTCATGAATTTTGGATAATCATATAGTTGTCCATCATTATTCAATAATTGTTTTACCCAGATAATGCTGTTGTCAAACCAGTTCTGGAAAAACATGTATTTTATGTCTTTATTATTCCAGATTCTGTATCTATGTGGGGAAAAATACATAAGATTCCAAGTTAGTACTTTTTAATGAAAGTTAGCAAGCTTATTAATAGGGATCTTAATAGGGATAGCCTTCCCTGTAGCTCAGTTGGTAGAGCATGGTGTTTGCAACGCCAGGGTTGTGGGTTCGTTTCCCAAGGGGGGCCAGCACAGGAAAAAAAAAATGCATGAAATGTATGCATTCACTACTGTAAGTCGCTCTGGAGAAATGACTAAAATGTAAATCTTACCCAGATCAAAGTTGCATTTGAGTAAGAATTCTAGACCACCAATCTGTTGGAATATTAAATTAGGGATTATATTCTAAATGCAATCCCCATTTCTTGAATTGTTTTGTATCCATTTGATCTTAAAGATTATATTTTAAAGATTAGAGAGCATTTAACCCTCCCTCACATTGGGTGCTACATATTACCGCTTTTCTTAAATAATGAGGTTTATTCCTCCATACGAAGTTAAATAATTTAGTATCAAGCATTGTAGTTAGAGGAACATCCAATGCAAGGGAGATATAAACTAATCTGGACAGACCTTCAGATTTGTACATAAGTACACGTCCAGATAAAGAAGTATCTCTTAATAACCAGGAGTTAAATATCTTTCCAATTTTCTCTACAATAGGAGAAATATAAGTTGTCCCTTTCTTTCTGATCTTTGCTAACTTTAATACCAATATACGTGATCACGTATTTTACAGGGATTTTACACACTGAATTTGAGTCACATATTTTCAACGCAAATGATTCACATTTCCTAATATTCAGAGATTAACCAGATACAAGTGAGAAGGCATTAATACACCCAATTGCTGTCCTGACTTCATTATTATCTTTTTAAAAAATGTTGGTGTCGTCAGCCAATTATGAACACTGTATCTCTTTATCTTGTATCTGAATACCCCTAAAACTATCCTTATTGATATGAAGTGCCGTAACTTGTGTGACCAATAAAAATAAGAAAGGAGAAATTGGGCATCCTTGTTTAATTCCGCGTCTAATGTCGAATTTCTGTGAAGTTCCATGGGATAATTTAACAGAAGTGTTACTATTATTGTAAAGTGTCTTAATTACTGTAACAAGTGCAATAGGAGCCAGGAAGCAAGTTCAGGGAGTGCATCATTTAATAAACAAATTAACAAAACAAGAAACACGAAACAACGCACAGACAGGAAACTGAAACAATGACACCTGGGGAAGGAACCAAAGGGAGTGACATATATAGGGAAGGTAATTAGGGAAGTGATGGAGTCCAGGTGAGTGATGATGCACAGGTGCGCGTAACGATGGGCACAGGTGTGTGCCATAATGAGCAGCCTGGTGACCTAGAGGCGGGAGAGGGAGCACACGTGACAATTACACTTATAACCAAAAAAATCAAAGTCTCAAAAATAAAATAATGCCTTGTAAAAGTCTACAAATAAAATAAAGCTATCTTCCATAATGTGTTCATTGTAGTCTATCAAGTCCAATACTAGTCGAATATTATTACATATGTCTTCCTTTCATAAAACCATTAATGATTTGGTCAATACCTTTTTTAAGTCTTTCTGCAAAGATGGCTGCAACTAGCTTTCCATCATTGTTCATTAATGTGATTGGTCTCCAATTTTCTAACATCATAGGAACTTTGTTTTGTTTGGGGATTACAGAAATGAGGCCTTGTGTCATAGAAACAGGCAGGATCCCTAAACCAATTGCCTCCTTAAAATCATTAAATATAAATTCAACAATATCTTCCTGAAAATATTTATAGAACTCACTAATAAGGCCATCATTTCCTGGAGATGTGTTCTCTTTTAACTTGCTGATAATTTATTTTATTTCATTAATAGAAATATATTAATCACAAGACTTTTGGAAGTCTTCATCTATGAATTTTGCATAGTCTTTGACAGAGTCTAGAAAGGCAGATATGTCACTAGTAGGACAGGCATTACTGGTGTAAAGATTACCATAGAATTCTGAAACATATTTTGAAATATCTTTGGGGTTTTCACTTTCTTTGCTATCTAAACTCAGCAAAAAAAGAAACGTCCTTTTTTTCAGGACGCTGTCTTTCAAGGATAATTCGTAAAAATCCAAATAACTTCACAGATCTTCATTGTAAAGGGTTTAAACACTGTTTCCCATGCTTGTTCAATGAACCATAAACAATTAATGAACGTGCTCATTAAGACACTAACAGCGTACAGACGGTATGCAATTAAGGTCAGTTATGAAAACTTAGGACACTAAAGAGGCCTCTCTACTGACTCTGAAAAACACAAAAAGAAAGATGCCCAGGTTCCCTGCTCATCTGTGTGAACGTGCCTTAGGCATGCTGCAAGGAGGCATGGAGACTTCAGATGTGGCCAGGGCAATAAATTGCAATGTCCATACTATGAGACGCCTAAGACAGCGCTACAGGGAGACAGGACGGACAGCTGATCATCCTCGCAGTGGCAGACCATGTGTAACAACACCTGCACAGGATCGGTACATCCGAACATCACACCTACAGGACAGGTACAGGATGGCAACAACAACTGCCTGAGTTACTCCAGGAACGCACAATCCCTTCATCAGTGCTCAGACTGTCTGCAATAGGCTGAGAGAGGCTGGACTGAGGGCTTGTAGGCCTGTTGTAAGGCAGGTCCTTACCAGACATCACCGGCAACAACGTTGCCTATGGGTACAAACTCACCGTCGCTGGACCAGACAGGACTGGCAAAAAGTGCTCTTCGCGGTTTTGTCTCACCAGGGGTGATGGTTGGATTTGCGTTTATCGTTGAAGGAATGAGCTTTACACCGAGGCCTGTACTCTGGAGTGGTATCGATTTGGAGGTGGAGGGTCCGTCATGGTCTGGGGCGGTGTGTCACAGCATCATCGGACTGAGCTTGTTGTCATTGCAGGCAATCTCAACGCTGTGCGTTACAGGGAAGACATCCTCCTCCCTCATGTGGTACTCTTCCTGCAGGCTCATCCTGACATGACCCTCAAACATGACAATGCCACCAGCCATACTGCTCTTTCTGTGCATGATTTCCTGCAAGACAGGAATGCCAGTGTCCTGCCATGGGCAGCGAAGAGCCCGGATCTCAATCCCATTGAGCACATCTGGGACCTGTTGGATCGGAGGGTGAGGGCTAGGGCCATTCCCCTCAGAAATGTCCGGGACCTTACAGGTGCCTTGGTGGAAGAGTGGGGTAACATCTCACAGCAAGAACAGGCAAATCTGGTGCAGTCCATGAGGAGGAGATGCACTGCAGTACTTAATGCAGCTGGTGGCCACACCAGATACTGACTGTTGCTTTTGATTTTGACCCCCCTTTGTTCAGGGACACATTATTCCATTTCTGTTAGTCACATGTCTGTGGAACTTGTTCAGTTTATGTCTCAGTTGTTGAATCTTGTTATGTTCATAGAAATATTTACACATGTTAAGTTTGCTGAAAATAAACACAGTTGAAAGTGAGAGGACGTTTCTTTTTTTGCTGAGTTTACATTAAGCTTATGAACAGAGGTAAATTCAGAATTTTTCTCTCTAAATTGTAAAAGTAGTTGTTTTTTTTCACCTTCCTCCAACCATTTCATTCTTGATCTTACAAATGCCCCTTTTGCTGACTCTTCATACATGCGGTCCATTTCTAGTTGTAAAGAAAATAGTTAATCTTTCTTTACCTCTCTTCATGTCTGTTTCTCTTATTTCATTAATTCCCAATATTTCCCATAAGACCCAACAAATAGTTGTGCTTTCCTCCAATTTTCTTGTATAATATCTTTAGCATTCATCTTGAAATGATCATTTCCCAACAGTCTACTGTTGAGTATCCAATAACTCTGATTCGGTTTATTAACTTCAGATCGATTACTGTTTAAAGATAAGTATATAACTTTTTGATCAGTAAGAATTGATGGTTCAATGAATACCTTGACTACAGTGTTATATAATGAATTAGAAATCAACCAGAAGTCAATTCTTGACTGTCTGGACATGTCCTTGTTACTCCAAGTGAGGTCCTTTTTACCAGGATATTTAAATCTCCAAGACCAAGACATAGATTATTAAACAATGCTGGATCTGTTAAGATGGGGATATCTGTCAATCATCACATTAAGAGACAGCATTAAAATCTCCACCTAAGATAATTTTGATATCCTGAAATACACCTAAACTCTGTTCATCTCTTCTTCAAATTCTTGTTGTTTTGTTTGTTGTTGGATGCATAAATACAGTTGAAGTCGGAAGTTTACATACACGTTCGCCAAATACATTTAAACTCAGGTTTTCACAATTCCTGACATTTAATCTTAGTAAAAATTCCCTGTCTTAGGTTAGTTAGGATCACCACTTTATTTTAAGAATGTGAAATGTCAGAATAATAGTAGAGAGAATTATTTATTTCAGTTTTAATTTCTTTCATCACATTCCCATTGGGTCAGAAGTTTACATACACTCAATTAGTATTTGGTAGCATTGCCTTTAAATTGTTTAACTTGGGTCAAACGTTTCGGGTAGCCTTCATCAAGCTTCTCACAATAAGTTGGGTGAATTTTGGCCCATTCCTCCTTACAGAGTGGGTGTAACTGAGTCAGGTTTGTAGGCCTCCTTGCTCGCACTCACTTTTTCAGTTCTGCCCACAAATGTTCTATAGGATTGAGGTCAGGGCTTTGTGATGGCCACTCCAATACCTTGACTTTGTTGTCCTTAAGCCATTTTGCCACAACTTTGGAAGTATGCTTGGGGTCCATTTGGAAGATCCACTTGCGACCAAGCTTTAACTTCCTGACTGATGTCTTGAGATGTTGCTTCAATATATCCACATAATTTTCCTCCTCATGATGCCATCTATTTTATGAAGTGCACCAGTCCCTCCTGCAGCAAAGCACCCCCACAACATGATGCTGCCACCCCCATGCTTCATGGTTGGGATGGTGTTCTTTGGCTTGCAAGCCTCCCCCTTTTTCCTCCAAACATAACGATGGTCATTATGGCCAAACAGTTCTATTTTTTGTTTCATCAGACCAGAGGACATTTCTTCAAAAAGTAAGATCTTTGTCCCCATGTGCAGTTGCAAACCGTAGTCTGGCTTTTGTATGGCGGTTTTGGAGCAGTGGCTTCTTCCTTGCTGTGTGGCCTTTCAGGTTATGTCGATATAGGACTCGTTTTACTGTGGATATAGATACTTTTGTACCTGTTTCCTCCAGCATCTTCATGTAACAGTGTAGGTTCCGTCCCTCTCTTCGCCCCAACCCGGGCTCGAACCAGGGATCCTTGCACACATCAACAACTGACACCCACCGAAGCATCGTTACCCATCGCGCCACAAGAGCCACGGCCCTTGCAACGCAAGGGGAAACCCTACTTCAAGTCTCAGAGCAAGTGACGTCACCGATTGAAACACTATTAGCGAGCACCACCGCTAACTAACTAGCCATTTCACATCGGTTACATTCACAAGGTCCTTTGCTGTTGTTCTGGGATTGATTTACACTTTTTGCAACAAAGTACATTCATCTCTAGGAGACAGAACGCGTCTCCTTCTTGAGCTGTATGATGGCTGTGTGGTTCCATGGTGTACATACTTGCATACTATTGTTTGTACAGATGAATGTGGTACCTTCAGGCGTTTGGAAATTGCTTCCAAAGATGAACCAGACTTGTAGAGGTCTACATTTTTTCTGAGCTCCTGGCTGATTTCTTTTGTTTTTCCCATGATGTGAAGCAAAGAGGCACTGAGTTTGAAGGTAGGCCTTGAAATACTTCCACACGTACACCTCCAATTGACTCAAATGATGTCAATTAGACTATCAGAAGCTTCTAAAGCCATGCCATCATGTTCTGGAATTTCCGAGCTGTTTAAAGACACAGTCAACTTAGTGTAAACTTCTGACCTACAGTGAATTCTAAGTGAAATAATCTGTCTGTAAACAATTGTTGGAACCAAAACTATAGTTTATACTATGCCAAAACTATAGTTTTTTAACAAGAAATGTATGGAGTGGTTGAAAAACTAGTTTTAATGACTCCACCCTAAGTGTATGTAAACTTCCGACTTCAACTGTATTCCCTAATAAAAACATTTCACTGAAGAAATTCACTGTTAAAATTAACCAACATTCCAGAGTGGTGAGTCTTACTACTGATGACCTCCCCTTTAAATGCACCTCTTAAAACTGCTACACTTGGAGAGTGGTTGTTGCCATATTACCAGATATCAGATATTACCAGATATCGTCACCCCATTGATTTTTCCAAAAAGCTAGATCGGAAGAACAAGCAAGAGTCTTTATTTAACCTTTATTTAACTAGGCAAATCAGTTAAGAACACATTGTTATTTACAATGACAGCCTAGGAACAGTGGTTTAACTGCCTTGTTCAGGAGCAGAAAGACACATTTTTACCTTGTCAGCCTTGGGATTAGATCTACCAACCTTTCGATTACTGGCCAACAATCTAACCACTTGGCTACCTGCTGCCCATTAGTCTCTTGTAGAAAGTAAAAGTCTGCATTAAACCATTTGCAATACCAGAAAATAGCCTTACATTTTAGTAAATTAAGAATACCCCTGATATTAATTGAACAAAGAGATAAAGACATAAACTTCAACAAACAACCTTGTTATGCTAATATAAGCTTTTCCTAAGGATATATAACTCAAAAGGATTTCCATCCCATTATTAACCCCTCCAATAAAAAACAAAGAAATACTGGTCATAAAGTTACCAAATTATTCTTACTCTCACAAGGGGGAGACATTGTGTAGACCTTACAATAAGCAGTTAGTCATCCATAGTTAGTGTTTAGTTTACCAGTTTTCAGGTCAGCCTGCTCATTCAAGTGTTTGTGTAAATTCTTTCCAATAAAAAGCTACTTTTCGCCTGGCAATTAGGCAGTGTTTAGGCCTACCAGTTCTTGCTGAGTTAGATTCTGTCTCTCTCTCAAATGTTCTGATTTGGCAGCATTTCTTTCCCATCGATGATCACTCTTGCACTGACAAAAAATGCTGTTTTCCCTGCCTTTCGAGCTGCAGCCACCATCCGCCACAGTTTCTCTCGTGTCACTTTGTCAGCTGAGGTCAGATCCTCCGTGAACCTCAATTTCTGCTTGATGAGGAACTCACAATTCTTCACTGGGTTCCAGAGAAGATCCCGTGTAAGTTCAATCAATCAATCAAATGTATTTATAAAGCCCTTCTTACATCAGCTGATGTCACAAAGTGCTGTACGGAAACCCAGCCTAAAACCCCAAACAGCAAGCAATGCAGGTGTAGGAAAAACTCCCTAGAAAGGCCAGAACCTTGGAAGAAACCTAGAGAGGAACCAGGCTATGAGGGGTGGTCAGTCCTCTTCTGGCTGTGCCGGGTGGAGATTATAACAGAACATGGCCAAGATGTTCAAATGTTCATAGATGACCAGCAGGATCAAATAATAATCACAGTGCTTGTCGAGGGTGCAACAGGTCAGCACCACAGGAGTAAATGTCAGTTGGCTTTTCATAGCCGATCATTCAGAGTATCTCTACCGCTCCTGCTGTCTCTAGAGAGTTGAAAACAGCATGTCTGGGACAGGTAGCACGTCCGGTGAACAGGTCAGGGTTCCATAGCCGCAGGCAGAACAGTTTAAACTGGAGCAGCAGCACGGCCAGGTGGCCTGGGGACAGCAAGGAGTCATCAGGCCAGGTAGTCCTGAGGCATGGTCCTAGGGCTCAGGTCCTCCGAGAGAGAGAAAGATAGAAAGAGAGAAAAAGAGAGAGAATTAGAGAGAGCATACTTAAATTCACACAGGACACCAGATAAGACAGGAGAAATACTCCAGATATAACAGACTGACCCGAGCCCCCCGACACATAAACTACTGCAGCATAAATACTGGAGGCTGAGACAGGAGGGGTCGGGAGACACTGTGGCAATATCCAACGACACCCGGATAGAGCCAAACAGGCAGGATATAACCCCACCCACTTTGCCAAAGCACAGCCCCCACACCACTAGAGGGATATCTTCAACCACCAACTTACTATACTGAGACAAGGCCGAGTATAGCCCACAAAGATCTCCGCCACGGCATAACCCAAGGGGGGGCATCATCCTGGACAGGAAGATCACGTCAGTGACTCAACCCACTCAAGCGATGCACCCCTCCTAGGGACGGCATGGAAGAGCACCAGTAAGCCATTGACTCAGCCCCTGTAATAGTTAGAGGCAGAGAATCCCAGTGGAGAGAGGGGAACCGGCCAGGCAGAGACAGCAAGGGCGGTTCTGTAACGACCGTCCAAAGGAGTAGACCATGGTGCAGCGTGGTGAGTGTTCATCTTATTATTTATTATAAATCAGAACACATAAACAAAATCATAAACAAATGACAAACGACCGTCACGTCTTGCAGGCTATAACAAGCAGTACAAAAATAAGATCCCACAACTACAGGTGGGGAAAGGCTACCTAAGTATGATTCCTAATCAGAGACAACGATAGACAGCTGCCTCTGATTAGGAACCATACTCGGCTCAACACAAAGAAATAACACTATAGAATGCCCACCCCACACCCTGACCTAACCACATAGAGAAACAAACCGTCTCTCTCAGGTCAGGGCGTGACAGGTTCGTTGCTCCGGACTAGGGACCGTTGTTGCAGGCTCCATGCCTTGGATCATCAATACAGGTTCCGTGCCATGGATCATCACTGGAGGCTTCGTGCCATGGATCATCTCTACAGGTGCCGGGCCATGGATTAGCCCTACAGGCTTCGTGCCATGGATTATCCCTACAGGCTCCGGGCCATGGATCATCACTAGAGGCTTCGTGCCATGGATCATCTCTACAGGCTTTGGACCATAGATTATCGCTGGAGGCTTTATTCGTGGAGCTGAAACAGGTCTCACTGGACTGGGGAGACGCACTGAGGACTGAGTGCTCAAAGCAGGCACCGGTCATACTGGGCTATGGAGGCGTACTGGAGGAAGAGTGCGAGAAGCAGGCACCGGACGCACTGGGTTATGGTGGAGCACTGGAGGGAGAGTGCGCGGAGCAGGCACAGGACGTACTGGGCTCTGGAGGAGCACTGGAGGGAGAGTGCGAGGAGCAGGCACAGGACTTACTGGGCTACGGAGGCGCACTGGAGGTCTGGAGCTTAGGGCTGGAACACCCCGTCCTGGCTGGATGGTTATTTTCACCCAGCAAGGGCGGAGCGCTGGTAAAGGACGAACTGTGCTGCGCTGGTGAACGGGGGGTACCGTGCATAGAGCAGGCGTAGGATAACCTGGGCCGAAGAGACGCACTGGAGACCAGATACGCTGAGCCGGCGCACTTCTTCCTGGCTGACGGCCAACTCTAGCACGATAACGGTGAGGAGCTTGTACCGAGCGCACCGGGCTGTGAGTACGCACTGGCGACACAGTGCGCATCCCCGCATACCACGGTGCTTGTTCACGGTAAGCACGGGGAGTTGGCTCAGATCTTAAAACCGCTTTAGCCAATCTACCCGTGTGCCCCCCCCCCCCCAATTTTCTTTTGCCGCTGCCTCTCGGTCCTCCGTTGTTGCCTTGCCTGTCGATCTCGTTGCTGTACCTCCCTCGCTGCTTCCACCTGTTCCCATGGGAGGCGATCCCTTCCGGCCTGGATCTCCTCCCACGTCCAGGATCCTTTGCCATCCAGGATGTCCTCCCATGTCCAGTCATCCTGCCCACGCTGCTTGGTCCTTTGGTGGTGGGATCTTCTGTAACGACCGTCCAAAGGAGTAGACCATGGTGCAGCGTGGTGAGTGTTCATCTTATTATTTATTATAAATCAGAACACTTAAACAAAATCATAAACAAAACGACCGTCACGTCTTGCAGGCTATAACAAGCAGTACAAAAATAAGATCCCACAACTACATTTGGGGAAAGGCTGCCTAAGTATGATTCCTAATCAGAGACAACTATAGACAGCTGCCTCTGATTAGGAACCATACTCGGCTCAACACAAAGAAATAGACACCATAGAATGCCCACCCCACACCCTGACCTAACCACATAGAGAAACAAACCGTCTCTCTCAGGTCAGGGCGTGACAGGTTCGTTGCTCCAGTGCCTTTCCGTTCACACTCGCCAGACTACACTAAATCATAGGACCTACTGAATAGGTGAGTCTTCAATAAAGACTTAAAGGTTGAGACCGAGTCTGCGTCTCTCACATGGGTAGGCATACCATTCCATGAAAATAGAGCTCTATAGGAGAAAGCCCTGCCTCCAGCTGTTTGCTTAAAAATTCTAGGGGCAGTAAGGAGGCCTGCATAACATTACGTTAGCCTACATGCTACACTATCAAAGTTATAAATTATATAGCTTTCGGCTATATTAGCCACAACTTACCGTTCTTTGTGCAGCTTCAAATGTCGAACAAAGTTGGAAATTGTTGCGCCTCCGTCTGTAATTTTCTTCCTGCATGTTTTGCAAGTTGCAATCTGTTTTTTGTTGATACAGCGTCGTCTTTATATCCGAAAATGATAATTTTGGGTATCATCTTTCCAAGGGCTCCATCTGAATTCACCTGCCGACGTTCCTCTGCACTGTGACGCACAACTTTTTCTTAGCTGGCACAATTTCATTGGCTGCTGTCCGATTCAAACTGTAATCCGTTAAATGAAGAGTTGATGCGCTGCACACTTTTTTAAATAGCATCATTTGTAATATTTGGGCTTGGGGAGGGTATCAAGTTAGGTCGAGTCAAAGACTCAAGTCCAAGTTAAGTCACGAGTCACTGGTGTTAAAATCAAAGTCGAGTTGCAAGTCATCATATTTGTGACTCGAGTCTGACTCGAGTCCAAGTCATGTGACTCGAGTCCACACCTCTGACTGGTACACCTGTGTTCAATCTGGTAGCCCATCGGTGGGTTTTAGACAGGCTCACAAACTACCCCAAAGTATGGTGCTTCTGCTGCAGAATTGAGCGGCATTATCTGTTTGTTTTCCACCGGTTAATCGTCCAGGCGTGCAGTCTCTTTCTATGTTTCACTGAGAGTAGCACAATAAAAAACTTGACTAATCTCATAGATCTAATTAAGTTACCTGTAAAAGATATACCAATCATCAGCAGATCCTTTGGGCCTCGATCACTACAGATGCAGTTGCCTAATATATATTTTTCTGACAGATAAGGGGCAGAGTTGTGAAAGGTCTTAAAGATAATAGATTGAGACCTACAGAGACTTAGTGCTGTCTGCCGTTTTGGGCAACTCTCTTTAAAAAAGTTATAGACACAACTCAGTAAAACTACACTGAGGACAGTCAAATGAATCCCAGAACATATGGCCAGTGAGCACAGATGTAGACCACCACAGTCAATATTATTAGTCTTCAGATGTGAATCCAATTGAAGTCCAAACATCCTAGGCAGTATAGGTAGTATAGACCAGGGTTTCCCAAACTCGGTCCTGGGGCCCTCCCTGGGTGCACGGTTAGTTTTTTACCCTAGTACTACACAGCTGATTCATCAAAGCTTGATGATGAGTTGGTTATTTGAATCAGCTGGGTAGTGCTAGGGCAAAAACCAAAACATGCACTCAGGATGGACCCCAGGACCGAGTTTGGGAAACCCTGGTATAGACTATCGTTTTTTCTTGCATCTTACTTGAACAGACAACTGAAAATGCGGATGTTAGTTGTGAAGCTAACATGATAGGTTATCAATTTGTAGTGAAATTATGAGTCTTGAGATGAGCTTTTCACACACTACCACAGCCATCATGCCAGCACAACTAATGTCTCTTGAATATCATTAGTGTTAGGCCTAGGCCCTTCTTAAAGCATAACTTATACTACAATAGGCCTACATTTCTACTGCAATAACGCATTTGAAGTAAAAAATATATATAATTATACATACAGTACCAGTCAAAAGTTTGGACACACCTACTCATTCAAAGGTTTTTCTTTATTTGTACTATTTTCTACATTGTAGAATAATAGTGAAGACAACAAAACTATGAAATAGCACATATGGAATCATGTAGTAAACAAAAAAGTCTTAAACAAATCAAAATATATTTTATATTTTATATTCTTCAAAGCAGCCACCCTTTGCCTTGATGACAGCTTTGCACACTCTTGGCATTCTCTCAACCAGCTTCACCTGAAATGTTTTTCCAACAGTCTTGAAGGAGTTCCCACATATGCTGAGCACTTGTTGCTGCTTTTCCTTCACTCTGCGGTCCAAACCATCTCAATTGGGTTGAGCTCAGGTGATTGTGGATACCAGGTCATCTGATGCAGCACTTCATCACTCTCTTTCTTGGTCAAATAGCCCTTACACATCCTGGAGGTGTGTTGGGTCATTGTCCTGTTGAAAAATAAATAGTCCCACTAAGTGCAAACCAGATGGGATGGCATATCGCTGCAGAATGCTGTTGTAACCATGCTGGTTAAGTGTGCCTTGAATTCTAAATGAATCACTGACAGTGTCACCAGCAAAGCACTCCCACACCATCACACACCCTCCTCCATCCTTCACAGTGGGAACAACACATGCAGAGATCATCCGTTCACCTACTCTGCGTCTCACAAAGACACGGCGGTAGGAACCAAAAATCTCAAATTTGGACTCATCAGACCAAAGGACAGATTTCCACCTATCTAATGTCCATTGCTCGTGTTTCTTGGCCCTTATTGGTGTCCTTTAGTAGTGGTTTCTTTGCAGCAATTTTACCATGAAGGTCTGATTCAGGCAGTCTCCTCTGAACAATTGACGTTGAGATGTGTCTGTTACTTGAACTCTGTGAAGCATTTATTTGGGCTGCAATCTTTCCTGTGGCAGTCCTCATGAGAGCCAGTTTCATTATTGTGCTTGATGTTTTTTGCGAATGCACTTTAAGAAACTTTCAAAGTTCTTGAAATGTTCCGCATTGACTGATATTCATGTCTTAACGTAATGATAGAGAGTCGTTTCTCCTTGCTTATTTGAGATGTTCTTGCAATAATATGGACCTGGTCTTTTACCAAATAGGGCTATCTTCTGTATACCACCCCTACCTTGTCACAACACAACTGATTGCTTCAAACGCATTAAGAAGGGAAGAAATTCCACAAATTAACTTTTTACAAGGCACACCTGTTAATTGAAATGCGTTCCAGGTGACTACCTCATGAAGCTGGTTGTATTTGTATGTGTATTTATTATGGATCCCCATTAGCTACTCTTCCTGGGGTCCAGCAAAATTAAGGCAGTTTATACAGTTTTTAAACATTACAATACATTCACAGATTTCACAACACAGTGTGCCCTCAGGACCCTACTCCCCCACTACCACATATCTACAGTACTAAATCCATGTGTATGTATAGTGTGTATGTTATCGTGTGTGTGTGTGTGTGTGTGTGTGTGTGTGTGTGTGTGTGTGTGTGTGTGTGTGTGTGTGTGTGTGTGTGTGTGTGTGTGTGTGTGTGTGTGTGTGTGTGCAAATGTTTGTGTTGCTTCACAGTCCCCACTGTTCCATAAGGTGTTTTTTAAATCTAATTTGACTGCTTGCGTCAGTTACTTGATGTGGAATAGAGTTCCATGTAGTCATGGCTCTATGTAGTACTGTGTGCCTCCTATAGTCTGTGCTGGACTTGAGGACTGTGAAGAGACCTCTTGTGGCATGTCTTGTGGGGTATGCATGGGTGTCTGAGCTGTGTGCCAGTAGTTTAGACAGACAGCTCGGTGCATTCAACATGTCAATACCTCTCATAAATAAAAGTAGTGATGAAGTCAATCTCTCCTCCAGTTTCAGGCAGGAGAGATTGACATGCATATTATTAATATTAGCTCTCTGTGTACCTCTAAGGGCCAGCCATTCTGCCCTGTTCTGAGCCAATTGCAATTTTCCTAAGTCCTTTTTTGTGGTACCTGACCACACGACTGAACAAAACTAGGGCCTGTAGGACCTGCCTTGTTGATAGTGTTGTTAAGAAGGCAGAGCATCACTTTATTATAGACAGACTTCTCCCCATCTTAGCTACTACTGCATCAATATGTTTTGACCATGACAGTTTACAATCTAGTGTTACTCCAAGCAGTTTAGTCATCTCAACTTGCTCAATTTCCACATTATTTATTACAAGATTTAGTTGAGGTTTAGGGTTTAGTGAGTGTTTTGTTCCAAATACGGTGCTTTAGTTAAAAAAATATTTAGGGCTAACTTATTCCTTGCCACCCACTCTGCCAAGAGTGTGCAAAGCTGTCATCAAGACAAAGGGTGGCTACTTTGAAGAATCTCAACTATAAAATATATTTTGATTTGTTTCACACTTTTTTGGTTACTACATGATTCCATATGTGTTATTTCTTAGTTTTGATGTCTCCACTATTATTATATAATGTAGAAAATAGTAAAAACAAAGGAAAACCCTTGAATGAGTAGGTTTATTTAAACTTTTGACTTGTACTGTATATACACCAACTTTTACTCCCTTGTTTCAGCCTTAACCATTTTTATTTAAAAGAAAGTCTACCTCCATAGCGCCACTAGATGACGCTCCTACTCCATCCAGTCTCTGAGCAGCACGATTATTTTGAGAAATAAGAAGTTGTGCGTTGTGCGTTTGTGGAATGGCAAAAGGTAAATGTTATAATCCAGCAATGTCTGTGTTTTGCCATTAGTATTTGTCGTAGGCTACTGTTAATGTGTAGGTCATCAAATGTCATGTATTGTGATTAAATAAAGGCTTGTTGCTTGTCACAATCTCCCCGTTCTCCACATTTCTCTCTCATCTTCCGTCTCTAGCCCTGCTGCTGCCGCCACCAGATGGCGCTATTATTCCTTAAATCGTTTGTCATTGCATAATAGCGCCATCCAGCGGCAGCCGGGCTATCTCTCTTATTTCCTATGCATTTCTTCAAAAGAATAGCATGTTAACATTTCACAACATTCTAAAATGTCATGAAATTCGATCCATATCATGTTTTAGGCTATATGTCAGGTTAGGTATCACAGGCTGGAAAGTTTTAGGTAGACCACAAAAGGTTGATGAGTGAGTAACTGCAACAAGATCATGGGAAGCTAAAATAGCCTTTTCTCTTGTGGTAGCTATCATTCCTTGGCTGCATGCGCGCGTTCTCGTTTCCAGATCACTTTCTTGTTATGACATCCCGGTAAGACTGCAAATTGGAGGTCTCTCACCTCGACGCTAAATTCAAAATGAATGCAGTAACCCCCCTTCGCCACGGTGAAAAGATTCCAACAATTTAACAACTTCTGCAGCTTGTGTCAAGCCTCATGACTAATTCTCACATTTAAATGTGAACAGGCGAAACAGGCCCATTTGACAGCAGCCAAGCGCGCTTTATCAGGTCAGAAAGATGTCAATAGCAGAGGTAGTGAGAATTGTTTAGCTGTGCAAAATTCTACCAAAAAGATAAATGTTGAAATTAACATTTCGGCGTGGCCTTCTCTCGAGGTACATGCGGGCGGAAACGGGAGCGAGACATTCTTTTTGCACCCCGGTGGTATTGTTCTCGTGTCTCTTTATATCGCTTACAAAGGTTAACACTTGAAAGCTCAGTTCCAAGTCAGCGCAGTTCATTATTTCACGACCCTTGACATTGCAGGTGCAGACTCAAATAGCTGCAGATTCTCGTTCCGTACACTGAACAACAGTAGAAAGACATTTTGAAGATTTAAACGTATTAAATACATACATTAACTGATTTCACTATTTAATGCTTGGCCAACTACATACAATAAAATGCTATTCGTCACGTACACAGTTTACAGAATGTATAAAAGTTGCAGCGCTGAGTTACGCGCTATCTCCCTCAACATTGCAGTACAGTAATCAATATCAATAATAAAAAAGTCAAGGAATTACAAGTTAGTATGCAAGTAATAAACTGATATATACACAATAATATATACAGTATAGATTATGAATGTGCTATGTCAAGTATAACTGTAGTTACAAATATAAAATGGAAAGTGTCATGGTCGCACAGTTAAATAACCAGTATATAATAGAACACCAGCATTGACTGTGTGTGTGTGTGTGTGTGTGAGAGAGAGAGAGGGGCCCTAAGCAAGATTTGGTTGGGGGCTCCCCCCACCTCTTGGCAAAATATTTTAGTGTCCTCCCTCTTGACAGTGGAGAGAACCTGCAATTCTACACAGTTTTAAAGCTAATGTCCTACATTTCTACACATTTTGCCATGACAGCCTATTCCATGTTAATATGATATCTGGGAACGTGTCCTGCGTGCCCAGTCTGTTTTCGGCCATGATTACTAGTTTAGATAGCTGGCTAGACTAACTACAAATCAAAAAATTGTTAGTTTACATGGCTAATTGAGTGACTGTCAAATTTCAAAATTGCACCTGGTGTATTCTACTATTCTTACACTCAATACCAAGTTGAGACCCTGAATGCGTTCCTAAAAAAAATCAGCTAGGGGCCCTAAGCACTGGAGAGTCTAGGTGTAGGTCTGAGCAAGTAGACAGCTAGGATTAGCTGTTCAGCAGTCTGATGGCAGAATTGTTTTACCAGGTAAGTTGATTGAGAACACATTCTCATTTTCAGCAACTACCTGGAGAATAGTTAGAGGGGAGAGGATGAATGAGCCAATTGTAAACTGGGGATGATTAGGTGGCCGTGATGGTATGAGGGTCAGAATGGGAATTTAGCCAGGACACCGGGGTTAACACACCTACTCTTATGATACGTGCCATGGGATCTTTAGTGACCACAGAGAGTCAGGATACCTGTTTAACAAAGGTGGCACCCTACACTGTCCCATTATATATTTTTTAAGACTAGAGGAAAGGGTGCTTCCTACTGGCCCTCCTATACCACTTCCAGCAGCATCTGGTCTCCCATCCAGGGACTGACCAGGATCAACCCTGCTTAGCTTCAGAAGCAAGCCAGTAGTGGGACACAGGGTGGTATGCTGCTGGCTGCCTGTTGAAGCAGTCTGTCTCAGAGCCAGTTGGTCCAGGACCTGATGCTCCGATATTGTTGAAAGATGGTAACAGAGAATTATAACTAGGATATTATTTTAGGAAAAGTATTGTGTCATTTCTCGCACAGACACACACACTTCTCTGTGATTGTGGAAATAGGGTGTCTATCCTTAGTTAAAAGCTATTGGGCTTGTGGCTATAACTTCCAAGGAAAGGCTGACGGTCAAATGGGATTGAGTATACAAGGTCATGATCGTTGACTACTGCCCTGTCGGGATCGATCACCTGACTGGGTGCGTCGCCACAATCAGAACATAGCTGCTGACCCTGCTTTGTAGATGGCCCCAACCAACGGCCCCCTATACCCACGAGGCATTTTAAACAACAATTAGCGAAATGGAAAAAGATCTCATTACACAGTTGCAATCTGAACCAGGCTTCCCACAGCTTAAATTACTGGCGCAGAATCCATCACTACCACAGCCCGGCGCAAATTGCTTAAAAACGAACAAAAAGATACCACATAACAGCCCTAGTGAAATACTATTTATCTTGTCTCCCATGAAGCTCACTTGCTGTTTTATCTAAAGCAGGCTTTGTAAAAAAAAAAATTAGCTTACATATGTCTAAAGGTAATTGGTTTTAAATATATTAGGACAAAGTAAGATGGAATTAGATAACTGTTATAACAGCCTATCAAAATGTTTACTTTTGCAGTAGGCTAAGATTTTTTTCACATGGATGCTTTCTCATATCCAACTGCACCATTGTTCAAATAAGGGCTCCATTGCTCGAGGAGAAAACAAAAAATTGTTCACTAAATATTTTGTTGGTGTAAAAGGCAAGAAAACATGAAGCTCCCTTTTTAGAAATGAAGTGGTAAAGATGCAGCATAGATCCAGTTATTCACAACAATTGTCTACAAGGCTGAGGATAAAAAGAAGACAATGTGTCTATGGTTTTCCTTTACAATTCTATGTAAATAACATGTTTTGTTTAAGAAAAAAATACATCATATCTTCAAATGTGTTAGGAGAATTATGTTACATAGTATTTATATGTTTATTTTATTAAATATAATGTTTAAACTTGATCTGAATGTGTAGTGCCGCTGCGAGCCACGCGAGTCCAAAGGAGCGCTCATTGAGAAGCCACGTGTCCGTTTCCAAAGCCTCTCCAACTTAACCACCTCCATTGTAAGACTAACCCACATCGGCAGCGTCCCTCCACATAAAGGGATTTGCAATTTCAAGATATCCCAGCTTAAATGTTTTTGACAGTTCCCTCGCTTTTGCTTCGGCTTGGTTATTTTAACTGTGCCAAATGGGTCACCTTGGGTAGCTGTCTGCGCGCAAAGGGCTTTTGCGCGCATTCAGTCTGAATTTTTTCCAACTTTCCTTGACGTGGAAACCAGCTGCTGGTCGTGAAAAGACGGCTTATTAATTGTCCTTTGTCATGTAGAATTGCTTGATTTCTAAAGAAACGTACAAAGGCTCTTTTTCAGGATTCAAGTATTTTGTTTCGTGCGCATTTTCAAACCATCGAATCAGCTGCAGCGCCGCACCGTCTACCAGA
The DNA here is from genome assembly GCF_901001165.1 of Salmo trutta. NCBI lineage: Eukaryota > Metazoa > Chordata > Actinopteri > Salmoniformes > Salmonidae > Salmo > Salmo trutta. The sequence goes on along the minus strand of NC_042968.1, from coordinate 81,779,927 downwards.
CTCAGGTACTGACGGCTTGCTCCCATTGTCCGCGACTCCGCGCATAATGCTCTTGTAAATCGGGCAGACTGATTTGTTACAAGCTGCTCTTTTAATCTGATAGATAAGAGACATGTCTAAGAAAAGCCGTAAATGAAAAATTTGTTGGAATAAAGACAAGGGAAAGTCTGCTAGATGGGCGCCTGTTGACTCAAGCGGCCCTCGAGCGTCGGGTAGCGCTCTCAGCAGCCCCGTCAATGTCACGTCAACAATTCGCTTTTCTTCTCTTAAAAAGACACTGTAGCCTTTTTGCTTCAATGAATTGATCAGCACAAAATTAAGAATAAATAAATGTAGCATTTGGAGCACCGGGCTTATAAACTCCCCCAGGGCGCATACCCTCGGGCTATTGAATGGATAAAGGGCGCTTTACAGAGGACGCAGTGAGCAAAATGGGCCTCTATGGTGCAATTAACAAAATGGTCTAATCCCATATCTTAACAAATGCAAATATTGGAGTTTTGTTAAAATGTTTAAGTGAACAATTAAATCAAAGTTTACAAGTGCAACTTCTCGCCCAAAGGCACAATAACGTGAATAATTTAGTAAATGTGCAGTCCTAGAATAGTCTTTGTTGTCACCGAGAGCTGATCATACGTTTCCAGATAAGTAAATAGCATTTAAATCCTATTTTAATAAATGTAATATAGTTTTGAGAAGCCAGTAATGAACAAGGAGAGCATGTAGCGCGAGTAGGCTACACGGCAGGCTTATTTACAGTCTTGGTCCCGTTGTCACCCAATAGTCTCCCAAACCACGCACCTTTGAGAAATGTTTTCATATGTGGTCACTTGATATGCGTTCTCTCTATATTAAGAGATTTCTTTCATCATGATTGCCTTTTGACAGATAAGCTGCTAGTTGAATAGCCTTTCCAAAACAACCTATGCTTTGGGTTGTTTGTCCCTTAATTTGAGCAGCAACGTGGAGTATAGGCTAGCTATATTTGAAAATGGTCTAATCATTCCAATAAAAATACATTACATTGAAGTACATTTTAATGTATTTCTAGAATGAAGAATGTAGCCTAACACATAGGCATAGTTATAGCCTGTAGTTGTCTTCAGAATTGAGTTATCAGAAATAAAAACAACCTTGGAGACCAACAACGTTACCAACAGAATTACAGATCAACAGGAATGATATGGATAGCATATGAGCCTTTGTTTTTGTCTGTTTATTTAAATAGCCGACACAGTGATGAATGTATTCATTTGCTCACTTTCATTCACTCGTTAATACACCCCGTAGTGGTTATTAACTCCCTGGCACGAGACGGATCAGGACATTGGGATGAAGCGGATTTCTGATATGACAAGAGCGAGAGCCGCAATGTGGAGCTCCGAGGACCCCTGCATGCTAACGCGGGCTTTGAGAGCTCTCCCCAGGGAAAGCATGAATGTCTGGCTGTTAAGACTTCTTGACAGAGATTACCGTCCCCATAGCACTTGTCTTGAGAGAGGGGAACCTTTCTTTTGAAACACTTTTCTTGAGAGAGGGGAACCTTTCTTTTGAAACACTTTAGCACAATAACTGGATTCAAACGGGCATCTAAAATTTAGAGCAGCACCATTTTCATGTGGCAAGGAAAAGCATGCATTACCAAGTGTCTTTGTGCGTAATACTCAGTACTACCTACGGAAAAGTGCCTAGACTTTTTCCCTGGACAGAAAAACGTTTCAGCTGCCCGCTTTTTCTCTTCTATCCACTCTTGAAAGTAAACAGACCGTGCGCGTAAATGATGCACATGAGCTATCTGATAAATACCATCTCCTTTGGATTCATAAATTAATGTATAGGATCATGTATAGACTTGATGTATAGGCTATGTGAACATGCACACACAAATAAATGTGGAATGGACATCACAAACACAACACGCATTCTGAAGGTGGCACAGTATCACCAGTAAACTGACCCAAATGCCATGCCATATCCAACTCTGCATAAAGTAGTTGGTAACATATTTTGAACTAAACATATCCACGGTGAGTCGTTTTTCACTTTATTTTATTAATGATGTCTTAAGTTAATATCCTGTTAACGTTTCCACACGGTGCTGTGCCGGTGATAGTGCGAATGAAGTCAGTCCGCAACGGCTGTCTGTGCGAATCCAGTGTCTGTGTTTGCGCTCCCAGTCTGTGTTTGCGCTCCCAGTGTCTGTGTTTGCGCTCCCAGTTTCTGTGTTTGCGCTCCCAGTGTCTGTGTTTGCGCTCCCAGTGTCTGTGTTTGCGCTCCCAGTGTCTGTGTTTGCGCTCCCAGTGTCTGTGTTTGCGCTCCCAGTGTCTGTGTTTGCGCTCCCAGTGTCTGTGTTTGCGCTCCCAGTGGTGCGCAAGTGTAAACAATTTTACACAGAGTCATGAGTATATCACTAAGAAATATTCTTTATTTAAGTATTCACATTTTTAAATAAATAAATATTTTCAAATACACTGAAGATATAATAACAGTTTGATAGGCTATTAGTGATGTGACATTGTGAGGATTTTTTTCCCGTCCCGCACACAATCTCCATCACATTTCCATCCAAATAATGTGCTTAAAGCTGGCCAGTATTCACCATTATACAAAATACAGCTATTGTTTTACAAAAATAATACTAACAAATGTTGCTATTCATTTGGGTATATCATTAAACCAACATCGACCTGTCTAGCTGTAATAGAATCCATTGGAAACAACGAATGGACCGTTATCAGAAAAAAAACTACATATAAAACGAACAACATGTATACAATTATACAACATTCCAGAGAAATTCCCTGTTTATATATTTTATTCTCTTCCTATGTACAGGTGACTGAACACGATAAGAACAGTCGACTTTTTGGCTGCATTCAGAATTCCACAGGTGCTATGAGGACCAATTGTCTCTGTTGAGGATCGGGGAAGATCAGGGGAAGTTCAGGGAGAGACGGACAGGTCTCCATCATCCTCTTTCCCTGATGAGGAGGGAGACATGGGCATGTCCTCTTCCTCCTCCGAGCACCGTGCAGATGACAGGGACGAGCACTTGCAACTGTGGGAGCCGGTTCTGTGCGCGCCGCTCTTCCCCTCCTTCTTGTGTTTCACTCTGCGGTTCTGGAACCAGATCTTGACCTGCTTCTCTGACAGGTTTAGATAAGTGGCGATCTCAATGCGCCGAAGTCTGGAGAGGTACATGTTGGAAGTGAACTCTCTCTCCAACTCCAAAAGTTGCGTGCTGGTAAAGGCTGTGCGCATGCGCTTACTGCTCTGAAGTTGGCTGTTGTTGTTTTCTGTAAAAGTAAAAAAAATATACACATTTAATTAAGTTATCCAAAATGCTAAATAAAACACCAGAGTAAATGTTCATTCAGCTGATGAAGCTCATTCTGTGTAAAAGTATCAATTGTGCATTCAATACGTTTTACTTACCGATGGAGATGCAGTGGAACTGTCGTGGGTCTGGAACCGAATAAGTTGCTTGATATATCCCCGGACCGTGGTTGAGGTTGACGCCGGTGGAGGACGTGTGGTGCCTCGATAGTGCAGAATGGCAGTACTGGGAGCCGAAGGTAGGGAAGGATGCCTTGAGGAGTGGCAAGGTCGGTGGGGATGGGTGGAGCTGGGATACGCATAGCGGACAGAAGCATAGCAAGCCAGCCTTCCGTGAGTGGCAAGAGCCTGCGGACAGCCCGTGGAGTGGGTGGGACGGGTGCATAGCGTAAGGAAATAAAGGTGGATTGTTTTCCCTCCCTTTATCATTTGCCTCCCTCAAAATCAAGGAATCCACAAGAAAGGACCTCGGCATCTTTGCAAACTTGCTGCTCAGTACTTGGTAACTTTTTCAGTCAGCGCGTTGTTTCGTTCTGAGCTGGTTGCTTGGCGGGTGGACAGCGGAGTGGTGCTGAAAGGACACTGACGCTCTTTAAATAGTTGTAGTCCCGGTCCGGCCATGTGACGGTTACGCCGTGAGCGTCTAAGAGCTCTCAATAGGGTTTTGTGCCTTTTCTCTTGGCATTCACACTGCACGCTTCCCCATTATTTCACTTGTTAACTAAATGAACTGCATAATGTGGTCTATTCTTGTCAGCCCCACCCACGCCGCAAGAGGCGGCACTACCCCTTCTACATGTTAGCTTCGCTCTTATTTATTATATTACGTTTTAATATCTATAATTTGAGAAATAAACATTTTGGCAATGTACTGGGGTAGCCATTTTACTGGTCTGTCTGTTTTCAGAAAATCTACTCATTTATGGAACACCATCAGCACTTATCCGACTAGGCCTACACTTTCCTCATAACATAACAGAGAATGTGTTTAACTTGATCAATCATGAGTAACAGTTGGGGAGTTGAGTGGTATTTGCTCTGTAAGCTGTAAGTTAATATTTTCTGGACTCCAAGTACATATGCATGCCACACAAAAGATGCAGGACACACAATAGCCTCGTAGTCTCGAAATACAATAAAACGTTTGCATTTTGTTATAATTTATGCTGGAGAGGACCTTCCTTAATTGGCATCGTTAAGGCTTCTATGTTGAACTTGCAAGTATGTCGTAATATTTGTGAACACATCACATATAGCCCTATAGGACATATTAGGACCTTTATGTCTATACAAGTGAAAATATAGGCTATATATATATATATATTATTGATTGCTGCTAAAGGTAGGACTATCTGAAAACAAATAAGTGTTTAATTTAAAACGTGTGAATGTACTTGTCCATTTTGAGGCCAATGTATCATTTCTAGACACAGAAAGGACAAGTCACAGCCTGAAGGCAATGCGGTTCAAACCAGTGATTCATTCCTGTGCCCGGGCCCCCGCCGAGTCCGGGAAAGAATATATAAAAATAACCAGGTTTTCACTCGCCGGCCCTTATTGAATGTCATTGTGGAGTGTTTTCAATGCAAGAGAAAGAGACTCGAATTAAAGTGTGTGACAGCGGCGGATAGACGCACACAAAGGCGACTCTGTCACAGAGAGGCCAAATGCGTGCGCGTGAAAGCCCCCGCCTCGCTCTGATTGAATTAAGTAATAGGAAAACATTTTCTTTCACTTTAGGTCTTCTAAACAACACCTTCAAAGGGATGGGAACCATTAATGTTTGAGTAAACAGTGAAATGTCGTTTATATTCCTGCCATCTGTATTGCGTTTCTTTTATTTTTTGTTTTTGAATTGTCCCTAAAAAGCTTCCCTATTTTATCCACATTACTTCTTCTTTTTCTGAAAACTTAGATGACGCAAATGTAAATATTCTTTCAAAATTCAAACCGTGCTTTCTCAGATGAAGAGAGAGAAAATAAGATGGGTAATTGGTTATAATGCTTATAAACATATATCAGATAGCAACTGGATAAAACCATAACATGAATAGGCCTATAAGGTTTCGTCACCAGTTTGGGCTATGACTGGAGTTTCCATTTTTTTTACATCTAAAATCTTATATTTTACATGCATGCTTTCTACCCAGGTTGCTAGTGTGCTTTCTGCAACAAGTGCGCTAAGGCAGGGTGTCTATTCCCATGGTCATGGAATCTTTCCCACGACTGACAATACTAACTCTTAGGCTAAGGAAATATGTTGCAATGGGTTGTGTATAAATGGAATCTGTTAATTTTGCAAGGTGCTAAACAATCCACAACTTCTCATGTGTGCATGACCACATAGCACACTGGACACCTTTCTGGCTGCGACGTTGCAGAGTAAAATGTTGGTGCCACTGGTGGTCCTTGACAAGCGTGACAATTACCTGTCTGCTCACCGCGCATGCTTTTCAGTTCAGAACCGAGCCGCTCACATAATGGCTTTTCAGTCTAGAAGCAAGCCCGCCCATATGCAGCATACAAACCTATTTGTTTTATCTCCTGTAAAATGACCAGGGACTCTGCTCCGCGGAAAATACCACTCGACTTACATTAAGGGTATAATTTGGTCGCAACTTTGCCGCGCCATAATAGCAGGTATTTACCGCACAAATTAGGAGCAATTAAACCCTTAAACAAGCTGTAGGTACAGATTCATGCGGACAAGAGCCTGTTATCTGCAACAGAGTGGGATTAGGCCTTTCATTCTCTTGGACGCCGTATGCCAGGCGTCTTCCATTAACTAATAGGCCAATCTCGCTCCAGTCCCTTGACCCACCACATCCCCTCTCAATTATATGCTGTATTCTAAATTTGAATTACAAAATGGGTTAATAATGTTGTATTAATGTAACAATTAATTAATTAAATGCATTTCCTTATTTTCGCAACAAAAATGTAAAACATTAGAGGCTCAGAGTTTGTTAGGGTATGATCTCACAAGGCACAATAAAATTGGTCTGGAATTGGTGCTGTTTCAACAGGTGGAGGGTTACATTTAATTATCTGGTAACTATTAGAACAGTGACATTTGCTTGGCTGGTTGGCGTTTAGAGTCGGCCCATTGCTTAAATATATTATCAAAGGAAATCGTTTTCAAAATAACGGTCATAGCTGTCATCCCGTGGGTAGGAATATAGGGGTGCTGGGGGTCGCTATTTAGGGAGGCTCATCCTCATTTGTAATCCCAACTGGAGACCGACAAATAGCTTTGACCTCAGAAAACATGGCCCTCTGGAGGCGCAGGCCAGAAGTGCAAGAAATCTCATCTAGTATAATGACTTTGTTACTGAAACAAATCAAACAGCTACTCTGCAGCTCCCTGTCTGTGCAAAACAGCATACTCATAGATACTCTAGACACTGTTATGAAGTCTTCATTTCATAAAGTAGGCTACAGCCTAACATTCATATAAGATGAATCAATGACATATATTGTAAAACTAGAAACAAAAGCAGTGAACATGTACAAGTACAACAACAAATAGATTACTCACTCAAGTCAAACCACAAATAGAATAAGAATCTGATAAACATTTAATCTAATCCACTAATAAGTATCCAATAGTGATGTCACAAACCATACAACTGAAAAAACAACAACTGAAAATAGCCAAACCATTAATCAAAAATTCCAATAAACAATAGTTATGATTGCAGCTTTTATGCATGATGATGATATTGGCCAGCACCCGCTGTGCCACCAGAAAATGATATTTTCATGGGTTTGTGTGTGAGTCTAAAGATCTCCCATTTGATAAAATAAAGAGGGCACTCTGTTCATGGGGATGTAGTCAATATCTCCTTTTCTTCTAGTATGAATTATTCATCGTTTTGAGACACTCCGCCCCCGTACTTAATATGTACACACATTTTACAGCCACACATCTCTAGTAGGAGGGATGGTCTTAGCTGACAGTGTAACAGGATTTAGGGTCCCAGTGGGGTTTGGCCGAGCCGGACGGGCGCTGTGACTGTCGATGTGACACAGAGGGCCGGCTGCCCCTCCTAATCTTCCCCTGAGGCGACTGCACAGACTGCAGGTCCTGCTGCACCACTATGGGTAGGCACACAAAGGCCTGATTATCATTCATATGCTCAGCAGAGCCACCAGTCCAACAGACAACACTGCTAACCCAACTACCAGCTGAGTAGTGCAATATGTACAGCACACCATGGGGACTAATGAATCCTTAAGTGTGCATGTGTGTGTGTGTGTGTGTGTGTGTCTGTGTGTGTGTGTCCTGCTCCATTTGGTAGCAATACGAGTTATCAAGATGAACTTGAACATAGATAAACACACGTTTTCTTGCTTTTACATTTATATTTGGGTCATTTAGCAGACACTATTATTCAGAGCGATTGACAGTAAAGTGCAATCATCCAAGGAATGTGAAAAATAAAAACGTAAAGTATGGGTTTAGTGCCCACCACAAGTTAGCTATGTATGGGAAGTATCATCAAATATCTACGATGCAGTGTGAGGAGGTGGGTTGTAAATCTACAGCAAGAGTGAAAGTCACCTGAAGAGGGCTGTTATGGTGACCGTATTACCGCCACATCTGCAGTCACAATCATGACCATAGTCAAATTCCATGTGGCTGTTGAGTCACAGTAACTAGGCTTCTCCAAAACTGCGCTCTGTAAATGAATGGCGCTGATGGTTGTTAGTAGCCTACCAAACTTGCTAATGTCCCTAAAGTCAGGTGAACTGAATACTTTTAAAATCATGTGATATCATTATGACTAATCATAACAGCACTATACCATTTTATAATGCCCAATCAATGAATGCATCAATAAGTTGCTATACATGCATTCATAAACCAATATAAGAGAATAATAGTATTCAACAATAGTCAACAGTGCTCAATTCAATCAAACCCGTATTGCAGTATCTACGGAGTAGCTGTTTTTCCTATGGTCAAATAGCAGAGAACTAATTTGTGCACGGTAGGAACCAATTAGTACACAGAAGACTCCCCTTAGAAGTAGATGTTTAAGTAGTATTTGGGGACAGTATTGAAAGGCAAAGACACTGAGTAAACATTCCTACGGCAAATTCCACTTAACAAACTCAGCATCTTGTCCTTGCTGAGGTCAGACCCTTTTTAATAGTCACACCCTGATCTGTTTCACCTGTCTTTGTGCTTGTCTCCACCCCCCTCCAGGTGTCGCCCGTTTGCCCCATTATCCCTGTGTATTTATACCTGTGTTCTCTGTACATCTGTTGCCAGTTTGTCTTGTCAAGCCTACCAGCATTTTTCTTGTACTCCTGTTTTCGCTCTAGTCCCTGTTTTCTCGGTTTTGACCGTTCTGCCTGCCCTGAACCTGCCTGCCCTGAACCTGCCTGCCCTGAACCTGCCTGCTGTTCTGAACCTGCCTGCTGTTCTGAACCTGCCTGCTGTTCTGAACCTGCCTGCTGTTCTGAACCTGCCTGCTGTTCTGAACCTGCCTCCTGCCCTGAACCTGCCTCCTGCCCTGAACCTGCCTCCTGCCCTGAACCTGCCTCCTGCCCTGAACCTGCCTCCTGCCCTGAACCTGCCTCCTGCCCTGAACCTGCCTCCTGCCCTGAACCTGCCTCCTGCCCTGAACCTGCCTGCCCTGAACCTGCCTGCCATTCTGTACCTTGTGACACTGCCCTGGATTACTGACTTCTGCCTGCCCTGAACCTGCCTGCTGTTCTATACCTTTCCGACTCCTCCCTCGATTACTGACCTCTGCCTGCCCTTGACCTGTCATTTGCCTGCCCCCTGTTTTTGAAATAAACTTTTGTTACTTCGAACTGTCTGCATCCCGAGGTCTGATAAATAGTCAGTGAGATTATATGGAAACTCATGTTTGCTTAAAGCTCCAATGCAGCTGTATTTATCTCAACAATTAAGTACCTTACTGTGATTGTTTTCAATCAAAATGGTAAAAAATAATAGCTTTGTAGCAAAGAGTAATTTCTCAAGCAAGAATTTAGCTAGGTCTGTCTGGAAGGTGTCTGAGTGGGGAGGGGAAAACTGAAAACTAACTGTTATTGGCAGAGAGGTTTGGAATGCTCTTGCTTATTGGTCTATTTACTCATTTATGGCTTGGTGATTTCACCAAGCAGGCCAAAATTCCATCCTACCAAAACAGGCTGAAATTTCAGGTGGTCTTTTCAAACAACTCTTACGGGCATTATCATCATTAAGGGCATTATCATTTTCACGAGTTCACAGTATTATTCCAACAGTGTGGAAATGCATACAGTATAAAACAGGAAAATCTAGTTTTTGACTGCACTAGGCCTTAAGGCATTTTGACGAAATGCCCATCAAACTATACTGAAGTATAGAGCTAATGGACGTTTGATAACACTTTGCACATAATACCCTTTTGATGTGAATACATTTGTTATGGTATAGACATGTTTTAAAATGTCCCCTTTGGCTTTCATTCCCATATGAAAGCCTTGACATGCTACTCAAAGGGGTTTGATTCCCTATGGAGGTCATCAGGCCATTTTGTATGGCTGACTCAGATTTTTCCGATTCAGTAGACTTTTCGGCTTTAAAAATAACAGGTCAAACCAATGAATTTAATGAAGTCCCAGACACAATGCATGCGCCTTGCCATTTGAACTGCAATAAAGGGCGATGGGCAGGTCAGCAAGCTCTTTCAACGGTTTGTACACAAATGTGTGACAGAATGCTTAGAATGCGGCCACTTCAGCATCTCCATTGACAAGTTGTTCAAAGTGTTGGGGACGTCAGTGACAGTGCCTTCAGCCAAGGTACCCCCCCCCCTTTGTTCCGCTCTCTGTTTCTGTCCTTTTATCACACCAAAACACTCCCTAACAACAATATGTGAAAGAATGGCAAACCACTTTCTCCACCACTTTCCTTCCCTCTCCTTAGAAAAAGTCATAAGAAACCCACAGAAACTAGTCATGTGCACAGAGTTATGACCCAAACGAGTGCTGCCTGTCTCTCTCTACTCCTCCCTCCTTTTAATCGTTTTACTTTTCTGTTCCTCCCTAGTTCCCTCCCTTCATTCTTTTCTTCCCCTCCTTCATTGTAGCCATCTCGCTCTCTCATCGTCCCTCTTTCAGCTCCTCTCATGTCTCTCTGTGAGCTGGCTACATTGGCTCTCGGAGAGAAAGCGGGAGAAAGCGGGAGGGAGGGGTGGGGAGATGTGCTTGAAAAGAAGAATAGACCGTATAGGAAGAAGGGAGAAATTAGGTTAAACTGCAAGCACTTTTCCAAGATTGCGATGCTATCTGAAATCAATTTCCAATCACACGGCGTTGTCCTATGATGAAAGCTGGAAGTTGAGGATACAGGTTGAAATTCTAAATATTTTGAAGAAATATGTATTCTTAGTGAACTAGCTAACTAGTTTCAGATATACTTGAACAAGTAAACCATAGGCTATTTGATAGAGTCCCACAGTACTTGTGTATTCGCTTAATTTAATTAATTGGATCCCCCCTGGGATTGACGACTGAGCCATGGGAGGGAGGGGGAGAATAGAAGAGGGGCTGGGGAGGGTGGGAAGCTGCCACACTGCCTGCAAACTGTCAACATTACTATTGTATTTGTATTGACTTGTTTATTTCCATTTCTTACTAAAACTAAAGTGGTTTAATTGCAATAATGGGATTGTATAATTAAGCTCTCAGGATTGCATTGCTGCTTGGATGGCTCCATCACCTCTTATATCCTGTTCATTTCCCACCCCCGGAAGTTTTCCCTCTCTCCCATCATTCTCCTTTTAACAGTCAGTATCATTTTTTATTAGTTTAAGAGAAAATATTGTGATGGAGAAAATGCAATATTAATGTTAGCATTGTTTTAAATTCAGTACTTTTACAAGTATTTTAGAGCAGTGTTTTAGAATAGATGAGCTGTGTTTAGTGAATTGCATTGTTACTTTGCACTATAATGGTAAAAACAGTATTATGTTAGAGGCAGGAGCATATTTTTTGTTGGCAATTTTATTTCTGAAGTGGTGCTATAGCAGAACACATGTTGTGTGGAAATGCTGTGGTGAAGGTTGAGTTGCTCAATTCAGTGTAAATTCTGATGAAAATGTAAAACTGTACCCAGTCCTGAAATGAGTGAGCTGTTGCCAAGGCGAGAGCGACACTTTCAGGGTAATGAATGAGACATTTGGGGACGTGAGTAAGAATAGCCCCCTGATTCATTTTCATAACCCAATATCCCCTTTTCTTACCAAATCTCTATGGCCGTCATTGTGTTTTGGAGCCAGCTTTTGTTTAAGTTTTCGTTTGATTTTTTCTCTCTCATTCATTCCTGCATCTGACTTCTCCCCCCACCCTAATGACCAGGGTGACCACCCCCCCCCCCCCTCCCTCCCCCAGTCCTCTCTCTCCCTCTCTCTGCATTTGACAGTGCAGGGCTCTGTCCCAGCTTTTTGTCTCTGAGTTATGACGTAAGCGCTGAGAAAAAGCCCAGCTCTGTGGTTCTGGGGTATAAAATTTGTTGCTTTTTTTGTGGCTGCTGGGGACGGGTCACTGCCCATTTCAGAGGGTCCCCAGTTTTCTGCAGATGCGCTCTATTGAGGAGGCGACACGCGGCGGGACGCTGCTGAGTGGGGGGTTACTACTCCTCCATTACCATAGAAACCAATACACTGGCTTTCAGCTAGCCCGGGCCAGGGGTCCACTGACACCGACCTTCGCACTGATCTGAGTCCTGACAGAACCCAAACGGACCTCCGCACACTGAATAATACTAATTTGTTGCCAGTTTGTCAAACATAACAAGAGCTGCCAGCACCGTTATGACAGCCTGTGCACAGATTACTTTAATAAATGAGACCTACTCTTTGGGATGCCACTCCCATGATGGACCACAGACGAATAAGATGAATTGGATGATACCCAAACAGAACCACTCCAAGATGACACAAACCAGTACAGGGCGAAACCCTACATTATGGAGCAGTACTCTCAGGTACGGGACTTCTCAGCACTACATTTAGAACTATACACAGGCACGAGACAGGTCATCTGTACAGAAAATAACCAACCCAAAACAGAACTAAAAGTAATTCACAAAACAACGCCAGATAACACACAAGAGCTCAACAAGTCCTAATTCCTTAACACCAAATACAATTCTGAAAATGTATACATTTCCAAACATTTCAAATGATAATTAGTAATTTCACATCAGTAAGCATGCTGAGTTGTGTGTGAAATGTGTGTGTGTGAAGTGTACACAAAATATGTGCTTGTTTGGATGATAGGGACTCAACATGTGTGTGTAACAGTGTGCGTTTGTATACGTATATTACACCCGGGCATCAAATGAGCAAGCCCGGAGGGTACAATGTCAGAGTTCACACTCACCGCCCTCACCCCTGGCAGGTGCATCCCTTGGGGGCGTGAGGAGGAGGCCCCTCATCTCTCCCACCTCTTCACGCTGCTCAGACAGAGAAAGAGAGAGATGTGAAAGGCTGCACTCCAGAAAGCCATCACCTGCTCCCTCCTCCCTCCAATCCACACTAACCCCCCCACCTCCGAACCATCCTACCACCCCCTGCTCCTCACTGCCTACTTTGACTGACTGGGGTGGGGAGAAAGAGAGCAAGAGATAGAGAGAGAGATAGAGCGAGGGAAAGAGAGAAAGCGAGAGAGAAAGAGAGACAGACAGACAGAAAGAGAGGAAGAAAGAAAGAGAGGGAGAGAAAAAAGAGAGAGAATGAGAGAGAGAGAGAGAGAGAGGGAGAGAGAGAGAGAGAATGAGAGAGAAAAAGAGAGAGAGAGAAAAAGAGAGAGAGAGAAAAAGAGAGAGAATGAGAGAGAGAGAGAGAGAGAGAGAGAGAAACAGAAAGTGAGAGAGAGACCTCCAAAATAATGACACCAATAGAAGAGATAAAAAAAATGTAAAACCTGGAGAAGACATGAAAATCTGGAGAAGACACTGAAACCAACAACCTAGAGTGTAAACCATGAGCTAGTGCAGTGTGGTTTTGTTTTTGCTAAGTTGTGGGTATGAATGCTTTTGGCATCAGAAATGTACATTTGTCATGCCCACAGAGGGCAGTGAATTGGACTGGGAGCTGAATTGAGACTGTGTGGACAGAGAGTCCATGGGTGAGGTTGAGTATTGATGGACGCCCCTCCCAGTCTCTCCCAGCCTCCCCCTCCATTGTGGCTTGAGTGAGTGTATCCTCCTGCTCTGAGAGGTGGAATGCGTCTCCTCTCCTCCACGGCCGTGATGGATAGAGCCCTTGTCCTGCACTCCTTTGCCCCTCCCTCTGAATCCCTTCTTTCTCTCTTTTAGGCTTTGACTCTTTCATCCCATCCTTTTATTCTACACCAATAAAAGTCACCGATTCTTCATTGGCTGTTGTGTGGATCTGAGAGGCTCTGAGACTTTTCATCTGGAGTGTGTCATACATCATCACACAAATACACACGCATGCACATAAACCAACGCCAGCACAGAAATGTATAGAAACACACCACATTCACACACTAAGACAAAAAAATGAAGAAAAAAAACACAACAAAAAATGTATTGTATCCATAGTAGAAGTTTCTCTCCTGCTCTATTGACCCTCATTTACACTCCATTAACAACTCTATTGTCTGGTGTTGTGCTGTTCAGTGTGGTGTTGTGCTGTTCAGTGTGGTGTTGTTCTGTCCAGTCTGGTGTTGTGCTGTTCAGTGTGGTGTTGTGCTGTTCAGTGTGGTGTTGTGCTGTTCAGTCTGGTGTTGTGCTGTTCAGTCTGGTGTTGTTCTGTTCAGTCTGGTGTTGTGCTGTTCAGTGTGGTGTTGTGCTGTTCAGTGTGGTGTGGTGCTGTTCAGTCTGGTGTTGTGCTGTTCAGTCTGGTGTTGTGCTGTTCAGTCTGGTGTTGTGCTGTCCAGTCTGGTGTTGTGCTGTTCAGTGTGGTGTTGTGCTGTTCAGTCTGGTGTTGTGCTGTTCAGTCTGGTGTTGTGCTGTTCAGTCTGGTGTTGTTTTGTTCAGTCTGGTGTTGTGCTGTTCAGTGTGGTGTTGTGCTGTTCAGTGTGGTGTTGTGCTGTTCAGCCTGGTGTTGTGCTGTTCAGTCTGGTGTTGTGCTGTTCAGTCTGGTGTTGTTCTGTTCAGTCTGGTGTTGTGCTGTTCAGTGTGGTGTTGTGCTGTTCAGTGTGGTGTTGTGCTGTTCAGCCTGGTGTTGTGCTGTTCAGCCTGGTGTTGTTCTATTCAGTGTGGTGTTGTGCTGTTCAGTGTGGTGTTGTGCTGTTCAGTGGCAAGGGAGTGAGGCAGGCTTATATGCCCTTACTAGTGAGATATTCTTAAAAGCTCATATGTCTATGATAGTGTATTTGCTGGTCTGCTGCGAGGCTTGTTGAAAAGTTATGAGGGCTGTTTAAAAACTATTATTAGATAACATTACGCAATAAGCCACCAGCAGGAGTATGGCTTCATCCCTGAATCACCAATCAGCCCCTGAGTCACTGTGCCCAACCTCTATTGTCATGACTTCCGCCGAAGTCGGTCCCTCTCCTTGTTCGGGCGGCGTTCTGCGGTCGACGTCACCGGCCTTCTAGCCATCGCCGATCCCCTTTTCATTTTCCATTTGTTTTGTCTTTGTCTTACACACCTGGTTTCAATTCCCCAATTACTTGTTCATTATTTAACCCTCTGTTCCCCCATGTTTGTTTGTGAGTAATTGTTTATCTGTTCATGTATGACGTTAGGCTTGTTACGCTGGGTTATGTTAAACCCTTATTTGTATTTCGTGTTAGTTTGTGCCGTGTGCTTTTGGGTCGCCAAATAAAAGGCTCCGTTTTGCTACCAACTATCTGCTCTCCTGCGCCTGACTTCCTACAGCCCTTCACGCATACCATTACATCTACGGACCCTCTCTGAGATAACTTAGAAATTATATTATATACACTCTCAAATGACACACACATACACCAAGACAATAGAAAATGCATATATCAATCAATGTAATGAAGCACACAATTGAGCAAATGTTTGAGTATCTATCATAAAATATATTGTTATTTCACATATGAACTTGATATTAGGGTTTATCAATAGTACCAATGCGGAAAAGGCATCCCAAGGCTCATAGCTCATTGAAGATGTATGCTTCTGCATCATATGGCTGTTTGGTACAGTTTATCACGTAGACTGAGATCTTTCACCAACTCTAAAACTCTCACTCGTCACTTCAAAAAGACAAAACTACAGGAGCTTGTCACTTTGTGAACGAGTTAAGAGACAGGGTTAAAGTACAGTATAATACAATGGGATGTTGTCAATGTTTGAACATTTAGATATTTACAACTCAAATTACCTTGATTCAGTGATATGATGTCAGCATAAGTAGTGGGGTGATTGTAGAAAATATGGGAGGTAACCTGACTGGGACTGAAATCTGCATTATTTTACAAGACTGCTGGTGCCTTAGTAGTTCAATCCCATCTCAGCTGCATGGCTGTAACTGATGAAAGTAGACGGAAAATGAACTGAGGAAACTATTAATTTAAATCTGTGAATAAATGAATCTGTAAAATGTACCAATCTGATGTTTGTGTTCACTGTTCAGAAGTATGCGCTAGTGTATACAAGTCTTCAGTGTGTGTGTGTGTGTGTGTGTGTGTGTGTGTGAAAAAATGGGCAGAGGCAGTAAAAGATGAAAGAGAAAAGGGTCAGTAATGAATTTAAAGGAAACCGAACATTAATGGCACTAGCATTACTCATGTTCCATATAACAAATTATTGGAAATTTGTCAAGCACACCAAATTATCTCCTCGTGTCTGTCGGGAGCGCGGTGAAGTCCTCTCTGCCTGCCATGGCAAGACAATTTCAGCTCATTTGACTATTTATAACAATAGAACCACCCATTAAGACAAATTAATGTCATTATCAAATCTCTATGAAAATGACAACTACCAGCGTTTCGAGCAGCTTTAGAGGCTATTGACGATAATGAAATCCGCTGTACAGGTACTGAAAAGAAACACTCCAAGTAATTATTTTCTAGTAGCTTGTTTGTCTGTCGTCCGTTCGTTTGCTTTCAGCTCAATTATGTGACTCTGTGAGCGCGTGGAGGCGCGTAGGGCTCTGCGGCCCACAGAGCGAGGGGCCTAATTGGGCAATTACCGTCCCGTTTCAGGGCTTTTAGCTCCAGCAGAGTGGAGGAGACCAGGCCGCTCACAGCCAGGAGCACCCTACACACACAAAACTACACATTTACACTACTCACTCAAACACACACACCATACATTGTAGGCTTTACATTACCCACGTGTAAGAACACATGGTATACACACGTCACACATGTAATACACCAGGGGAGGCTCCTCAGAGGAGGAAGGGGAGTACCATCCTGCTCAGTGAATTTCATAAAAATAAACTTTTTAAAACATTGAAAAGTTATCCTTTTTAGTTAAAACTATACTAAATATATTCACGTCATGAACTACTTGATTAAAACACTGTTTAGCAATGAAGGTCTAAAGTAGCCTCACCAGCATTCTGTAGGGTAGCACCATGGTGTAGCCGGAGGACAGCTAGCTTCTGTTCTCCTCTTGGTACATTGACTTTAATACAAAACCTAGGAGGCTTTTGGTTCTCACCCCGTTCCATAGACTCACACAGTAGTTATGACAACTTCCGGAGGATATCCTCCAACCTATCAGAGCTCTTACAGCATGAACTGACATGTTGTCCACTCAACCGAAGGATCAGAAAATGAATCTAGTACTGAAAGCATAAGCAACAGCTAGCTAGCACTGCAGAGCATAAAATGTGGTGAGTAGTCGACTCAAAGACAGAGAAAGACAATAGTTGAACAGTTAAAAAAAAAAATGTATTCAAAAATGAAGGAGAAGCAAGAGAGAGAGAGAGAGAGAGAGAGAGAGAGAGAGAGAGAGAGAGAGAGAGAGAGAGAGAGAATATTTTTTGGACTTTCAGTTTCACTTACTTAGCTAGCAAATGCAGCTGTCTAGTTTAGTTACTCAAACACCCGGCTCAAACAGCGGGATGCTACTGTATGTTAGCTAAGTGGCTATGACTATCCAACACAACACTGGAACTCTTCCAAGCCAAGGTAAGCTTTTGACTTTATTAATTTATTGCCACCGGGGCTTGCCGGTGTAACTGCTTACTGAATATATACTGCATGATTGTAGTGGGTTTATTAACGCATTAGTTCTATTAGCTATGTTGACCAGGACGTTACTTTAGCTAATATGGGGACAACGATGTAGGCTGTGTGTAGCGGTTATGACACGGTTTGGCTTGGAAAGTTTTTTTTGCCTGGTCACATACAGCTGATGTGTTGTTCTTTGAAGTCAACAAACAAAGGAGAAAGGTGAGAGGAGGAGAGTGCATAGAGACGAGAAGGAATACAATATGGCTGCTATGAAAGTGATCTGTGTTTACGCATGATCAGGGGTGTATTCATTCCGCCGATTCTGTTGAAAAACGTTTCTTAAACAGAAGCAAACGAAACGGGGATAAAAATACCGGTATTTTTCCAATAGAAACTCTGGTTTGCAACTGTTGGATTAATGATTACACCCTAGATAAGCTAGATGCAGGCAAGAGTGTGCAAGGCGGTATTGAATGTGTCACTGTTTGTCCATGTGTCACCGTCATCTCAAATTTTTCTCTCGACCTGTGTGCACCTGTGTTGTAAACTTTCATTCATAGGCTATGTTGTAGCAACCTCATGATGGGTATATGGAAAATTTGAGTATCATGTAGTAGCATAAACCTATCGATGTTACATTGAACAGGGTGAATGGAATATGAATGACAGTCATCCAACATGCTGTAATAGAAATAAGGCCATGCTCATGAAAAAAAAATGCTCCTCCCTCATCCTAAACGCTCCATAAAATACTCCTCCCTCATCCTAAACGCTCCATAAAATGCTCCTCCCTCATCATATACACACAAAGTCACACATGGTATACACACAGTCACACATGGTATACACACAAAGTCACACATGGTATACACACAGTCACAGATGGTATACACACAAAGTCACACATGGTATACACACAGTCACAGATGGTATATACACTATGGAATAATAAATAAACTTGTATAAACACTACTTTGTATGCAAGGACTATATTTAAAAAATTATTGTTATCATCATTAAAATGTATTTAACCTTTATTTAACTAGGCAAGTCAGTTAAGAACAAATTCTTATTTACAATGACGGCCTACAATAAGATAATAAGATAATATATAATAAGATTTTATATTCAGAGACCATACATCCCTATAGAAATTCCAGCCAGGTCGACCGTGCTACAAGTCAGTATTCGACATCCATCCATGTCTGAGGATGTTGGGAGATGACGTGGAAACTGGCCACTAGGGGCAACAGTGAGCGCTGTTACCTTCAAGTAGGTTTCGACTTTGCTAGGGTGTTGTGGACAGGGATTGCGAATGGGCGAGCAAATTCGAATCCAGCGATGGAAAGTTCTTTTTGAGATTTTTGTTTTAAGCCTATCCCAAAACTTAACCCTTACCTTAACCATTCAGAGTTAATTCCTAAACTTAACCCTAACCTTAAAAAATAGGGAGTTAATGCCTGAACCTAACCATAAACACTTCTAAATTTGACATTTAAAACAATTACAAAATTTGATGGATGAAGGTTTAATTTTGATATCAGACTGTGAGAGCTTGTTGAGAAATTCTATATACACAATAATAATATGTGCGTACACACACACACACACACACAAACCCACACACAAGTATTGTGGGGGGAATATAATATAGTTGAGCATTGATATTGATTTATTTATATAGCCCTTCGTACATCAGCTGAAATCTCAAAGTGCTGTACAGAAACCCAGCCTAAAACCCCAAACAGCAAGCAATGCATGTGAAAGAAGCACGGTGGCTGGGAAAAACTCCCTAGGAAAAACTCCTGAGAAAGGCCAAAAACCTAGGAAGAAACCTAGAGAGGAACCAGGCTATGAGGGGTGGCCAGTCCTCTTCTGGCTGTGCCGGGTGGATATTATAACAGAACATGGTCAAGATGTTCAAATGTTCGTAAATGACCAGCATGGTCAAATAATAATAATCATAGTAATTGTCGAGGGTGCAACAAGCACGTCCGGTGAACAGGTCAGGGTTCCGTAGCCGCAGGCAGAACAGTTGAAACTGGAGCAGCAGCATGGCCAGGTGGACTGGGGACAGCAAGGAGTCATCATGCCAGGTAGTCCTGAGGCATGGTCCTAGGGCTCAGGTCCTCCGAGAGAAAGAAAGAAAGAGAGAAAGAGAGAATTAGAGAGAGCATATTTACATTCACACAGGACACCGGATAAGACAAGAGAATACTCCAGATGTAACAGACTGACCCTAGCCCCCCGACACATAAACTACTGCAGCATAAATACTGGAGGCTGAGACAGAAGGGATCAGAAGACACTGTGGCCCCATCCGATGATACCCCCGGACAGGGCCAAACAGGCAGGATATAACCCCACCCACTTTGCCAAAGCACAGCCCCCACACCACTAGAGGGATATCTACAACCACCAACTTACCGTCCGAAGACAAGGCCGAGTATAGCCCACAAAGATCTCCGCCACGGCACAACCCAAGGGGGGGGGCGCCAACCCAGACAGGAAGACCACGTCAGTGGCTCAACCTACTCAAGTGACGCACCCCTCCCATGGACGGCATGGAAGAACACCAGTAAGTCAGTGACTCAGCCCCTGTAAAAGGGTTAGAGGCAGAGAATCCCAGTGGGAAGAGGGGAACCGACAAGGCAGAGACAGCAAGGGCGGTTCGTTGCTCCAGCCTTTCCGTTCACCTTCACACTCCTGGGCCAGACTATACTTAATCATAGGACCTACTGAAGAGATAAGTCTTCAGTAAAGACTTAAAGGTTGAGACTGAGTCTGCGTCTCTCACATGGGTAGGCAGACCATTCCATAAAAATGGAGCTCTATAGGAGAAAGCCCTACCTCCAGCCGTTTGCTTAGAAATTCTAGGGACAATTAGGAGGCCTGCGTCTTGTGACCATAGCGTACGTGTAGGTATGTACGGCAGGACCAAATCGGAAAGATAGGTAGGAACAAGCCCATGTAATGCTTTGTAGGTTAGCAGTAAAACCTTGAAATCAGCCCTTGCCTTAACAGGAAGCCAGTGTAGGGAGGCTAGCACTGGAGTAATATGATCACATTTTTTGGTTCTAGTCAGGATTCTAGCAGCCGTATTTAGCATGATGAAACTGTCTCTAATGAGGACCGCCACAGGAAAGGAAGATCCAGAGTTACCTCTGCTACAGAGAATAAGTTAAGTAGAGTTACCAGCCTCAGACATTGCAGCCCAAATAAATGCTTCATAGACTTCAAATAACAGACACATCTCAACATTAACTGTTCAGAAGAGCCTGCGTGAATCAGGCCTTCATGGTCGAATTGCTGCAAAGAAACCACTACTAAAGGACACCAATAAGAAGAAGAGACTTGCTTGGGCCAAGAAACACGAGCAATGGGCATTAGACCGGTGGAAATCTGTCCTTTGGTCTGATGAGTCCAAATTTTGGATTTTTGGTTCCAACCGCCGTGTCTTTGTGAGACGCAGAGTTGGTGAATGGATGATCTCTGCATGTGTGGTTCACACCGTGAAGCATGTAGGAAGAAGTGTGATGGTGTGGGGGTGCTTTGCTGGTGACACTGTCTGTGATTTATTTAGAATTCAAAGCACACTTAACCAGCATGGCCACCAGAGCATTCTGCAACGATACGCGATCCCATCTGGTTTGCACTTAGTGGGACTATAATTTGTTTTTCAACAGGACAATGACCCAACACACCTCCAGGATGTGTAAGGGCTATTTGACCAAGAAGCAGAGTGATGGAGTGCTGCGTCAGATGACCTGGCCTCCACAATCACCCGACCACAACCCAATTGAGATGGCTTGGGATGAGTTGGACAGCAGGGTGAAGGAAAAGCAGCCAACAAGCGCTCAGCATATGTGGGAACTCCTTCATGATTGTTGTAAAAGCATTCCAAGTGGAGTTGGTTGAGAGAATGCCAAGAGTGTGCAAAGCTGTCATCAAGGCAAAGTGTGGCTACTTTGAAGAATTTAAAAACTAAAATATATTTTTATTTGTTTAACACTTTTTTCGTTACTACATGATTCCATGTGTTATTTCATAGTTTTGATGTCTTCACTATTATTCTACAATGTAGAAAATATAAAAAATAAAGAAGAACCCTTGAATGAGTAGGTGTGTCCAAACTTTTGACTGGTTCTGTATGTGTGTGCCATTGATGTGTAAGTCTGTCAAATATGAACGTGTGGGATTATAAACGAGTGAAAACAGGTGGTACAGAACATTATGC
Source organism: Salmo trutta (assembly GCF_901001165.1). Classification (NCBI taxonomy): domain Eukaryota; kingdom Metazoa; phylum Chordata; class Actinopteri; order Salmoniformes; family Salmonidae; genus Salmo; species Salmo trutta. Next base: position 81,758,218 of record NC_042968.1, on the reverse strand, counting down.
TCACCTTCATATCTCTCGCTTCCTCCTTCCCTCCCTCCCTCTCCTACTCTAATTTTCACATTATCCCTGTAGCGTTCTCCCCCTCATTCTAACATTATGTCTGTCCCTCTCTGGATCATGTAGCTTGTGTTAATTAAACCCTCTTTCAGATCATTCCCTTGTTCAAGTGGATTCAGTGCAGCACCCATTAGGCAGCAAGCTCTGTTTTCTGCATTTCCAAATGTAGCTCAACATTTATTAAAGTGAAATTTATCCAGTAATTGCCTGCCTCGGCATACCCTGTGAGTGACTCCCTTTTCCCGGACCACCTGCCCAAAGACACCTCCAACTATTTCCCAGCATGCTACAGGGTAATTATACCTTTCACACCCTGTACACTAAGAGCCTGGTAATTGCGTTAACATCATGATGATCATTATGTAAAAATAACTACTAATGAAGCATTAGCCTTTATTTTATTTGAATTAAAAACACCTAGAAAACACACCGAAGTGAGAGTGCACAGAGACAATGTCAGGAGAATATTTTTTTCTGAAAAAAACAGCCTGGAGGTTTTTAACAGTCCAGGAGTTTTGCTGAGACAAATTTCAACCTCTAACTAGTGGTATGGATATTTAAAGTTGATAAACTGTAATGCAAATGCAAATTCATATCTTGTTACATTTTGTTGTGGTGCGGTGGTGCTAAATAAAATGACAATTTGAGTAACTATAAAGGTAAAAATAACTATTGTGGTTAGTGACAATAATAGTTTCTGAAATTGGTTCATTTTATGGCTCATAAATTCACATCTGGACACATGTTTTGTCAGTTTTCTACAAAACATTGAGGTATATGATGATTTGTAACATTTCCCAAGACAATTTGTCTCAACCACAATTGTTTGAAGCTTATTTATATTTACTTAAGAAGTGACTGTTTAATTTGTAATAGATTGCTCAAGTAGATCACAATGCATAACCATCTGAACATGTTGAGTATGGTGTAAATCATCATATACGTTAAATCATAGTACATGAGGACAGTTTGTCTGAATTTATTGTGTTACATGAATACATAGGACAGGTTGGTACAAGATTAAAATACTTGTACCAAGTTTGAACATTACGCAAATAACGTAAATAATTTCTGAACTTAAATTCCATCTCTGATATATCCTAAGTTTCTTGTGTAATTAAACTACCTGTATAAATTAACAGTACATAGAGTAGAACGTAATTTGAAACAGAATTTGGACAAAATGTAGAATACACAATATTCCTATTACTGTCATTATTATTTTTGAAGTAGCCTACAAGTGGGTTGTCTAAATTACAAGCGTAGCCTAATAACAGCTATGTAAACTAACTGTTTTTTGGAGTTTCCTTTCAATACAATATATATATTTTACATTTTTATTTTCACTTTATTTTCACAGGGAGTCATGCTGAGAGCACGGTCTCTTTTTCAGATGAGCCCTGTATACACATCAATAATAAATTAGTTAGTGTTTGTTCTGTACCTGCAGATACAGTACATAGCTTACATGTAGCATAGCAGCACAGAAGAACAAGAGTGACTACGGCATAATATCAATTATTTTCTAAATCATTAGCCTACATCATTACTTAGAATAACAATTTTACACTAATAATAGACTATAGATTTTATACTGAAATGTATACTTAAAAATAAATATTAAGACATTGTTGACCTGTTTCACGTGGCTTCAAACCTTCTCAACTTCTGATCACTAAACATACAATAAAATAACTGATTATGGAATTGATAGACGCAAGTGAGAATAGTCTAGTTCTAAAACTAGACTAATCCGTTGAATGATGGATTATTAGGGCGACAAAGGGAATAATTCGATTGAAAACGTGAATATAAAATGCCAATCAATAAGGACATAACAATCATTACCATTTACTGTAGCCTAAGCTATAGACCTACAAATGGTTTTGCAATGTATTAATTAATTGAGGAATTAATTGCAAGAGAGAGGTGGGGGGGTTATGCTACGTTTCATTTGATCAGCAACTCATTCAGTTGCTAGACAGCACCACAGCCTGGCTGCATCTCTGTATATTTCCAGAAACATGGTTGAAGGTTTGTCCTTGGGAAAACCAGCCTCACCCATAGAAGCCCAATGGGATGAAGACCAAAAGAAAGATGTAAAAGAAACATTGTGTTGAATTGTTACAGTCTCTTTTGAGAGGATACAGAAAAGTTCCCTTGTGGTAACTTACCTTTTTGTTGGGGTGTCGCCGCAACGCAGGGTGCCAGAATTTGTGCGCTAATTAGGAAATGAGGAAGCTCGCGTTCTCCACCATGAATGCTCTTTCGGGGAGCGCATCTTTCTTTCCAGTCAGTCAACCGTGTACAATCATCCACCTGCTACTCGCAAACGACGCACTTTTTTTTTGTTCAGATTCCCCTTTAAAGAATTATATTTAAATAGGCCTCTCTTTAACATTGGCAGTTAGTACCCCCACGTTTCTCTACATTTTGACCATTGCCCAGCTTGCTGAATGGTTGAGCTCAATCATTATGTTGTTTAGCTGCCCAGACACCACAGCACTGCAAACAGCCTATATGCAATTGGCCTCCTATTATGTTCCTCATCATAAAATGCGTATAGGCGCCTACTAAGTTCCACAATGTTACCAGACTTAGAGGTCTATACAAATGCACAGTTTGGTTTGTAGAAAGGATATACAACTTGAGATTGAGGCCTCAAATTATCATTGTGAACCAGCGCATGCAAACCGAGAAGTGTTTAAGTTTGATTTTTCCTCCAGATACATGCCTTCAAGACAAGAACTCATAACTATACAAAAAGTGCAATGTAGCTTATTTCCAACAACCCTTGCCCTACAGGCTACACACTCGCCCCCCACCCCCACAAGTAACACAGCATTGACTGACAGAGACATTTCTCTCTATGTCAGAGGTCTCTTTTTTAACTTTGAGTCTTTTTTTGTGTTTTCTGTAACAAATGAAGCCCCAAAGCTTTCTCAAGCGCTGCCTCTATTCTCCTCTCTCACGACCCACCAACGAGCACTCGCTTTCTTATCCTCAAACCAGGCTATAACATAGCAACCGCCTCCCCTGCAACCTCTGACCTATGCTTTTTTTTGCATTTCCTGCAGCTAAAACATTGAGAAGCAGCCTAAGTGAAGGGGGTGCACCTGTGGCTGGGCAGGTGACACTGCGTGCGCCTTCAAGAGACGGGTCTCCAAGACGTTGCTCCGCTCTCTGACATTGAGGTTAAAGCCATTGAAGAAAGCGAAGATTAGACTCTCTTTGTACCAGGCAGCGTTAAACAAATTAATCTATTGCTGCTCATCTGACTGTAAAATCTCTCGATTTACTATTTCTATAGACCAAGGCCTGGGCAGGGGATAACCCCACACCGCAGAGCCCACTGAACATCTCAAAAACTTGGTTGACAATGAGTCTATCACTGCAGACTTCAAGTATGTGTCAGAAATTACAATCCAGATCATTACCCAGTGGAATTTTAAGGAAGAAAATATAGGCTAATTTAGCAAATAGGCTGACAATGTTTGCAAACATCCAAAGCAATATAAACAAAAACATGACCGCCTCCTCCTTTCAAAGTGCTCTCCTCTGAGAGCTATAGAAAAGCACCTTTGTTTATCAGTCAGCTTTTTTCCCTCACTAAGCTCTAGCAGAGTACATTAAACACATAAAAGGGGCTCTTTAAATAAAGGCCCCACTGAACATATCAAGTTCCTATGACTAAATAAATCAAGAACACATGGAGAAAAAAAGTAAGGATATAAAATAGAGAGTAGGTTATTGATAAAAATGAGCATATAACATCAAATTGGCTAAATATAAAGGCTAAAATGTAGTGCTTATGAAAGAAAGTGCAAAACAAAGACTGGCAGAGTAGGGTATTGACGGGTCAAACTGTGTCAACCCGAGTTACGTTCAGATGAGCGAGCGAAAGCTGACCCGTGCGCGCACTACGCTTGCACTGGTCTGTTTTAAAGACCCCGCTTTTATTTCAGTTCCTTTATGTCATTATATCTTCGATTGTCTGCCAAATGAATGGAATTTATTTAAAATATATGCCATGTCAATGAGATTTGTTCTTTCGTTTGAAAGACCAATTGCCTTCAAATGACTAGGCCTATTCAAAATCAAACTTAGATGTGGAATCACAAGGTTTGCTTAGAATACCATTTGATAACTATTAGTCTAGCCCATGATCAGGCTAATATAAACAGCAGCTGTAACCTAGTCTATAGTACCGCAGTGCCAGTGGCCTATCCATTATTAATTATAGCCCAAGTTTAGCTATCAACATAATAAGAAAGTGACTGCAACGACGTCTAAAGAAAACTACAAAATGAATACAGAAAGATCATCATTCATTCTGCGACAATGTCATCATGCTGCGCCAAAAACCGTTAAGGAGACAGGACCCCATTTTCATTCAGTATGGAAAAGAAGCCTCTCGTAAAGCAATGCGAAAACGTATTTTAAATAATATACAATATAAAATCGACTTAAAAAAAACGTATTTGTTCCTGCTGTTCGATCTGGAAGCTGATAGAGCGAAGGCACGAGACAATGTATTCGTACAGGGTGCTAATTCTTCTTGTCAAACGTTGTTAGCTAGCTGTAGCTAGCCGACTTCCATGTTTGTCAAATAGGAGAGTTGTCGATGGACGTTCACATGCATTTTCTGGCTTGTAAACATATCTTCTAGACAGCTTATTTCTTGTGGCAATATGCCTAGTAACCTGTTCACGTTTGTAAACCACTCTCTCTGTGTTCTGCCCAGAATGTCTAGTGCTTGTCTGAGGTGGTCTCTGCCATGCACCTAGAGGGGTCTGTGGTGGTACTCCCAGCTCCTGGGTCTGGGCTCCTATCATACAATGGAAATGTGTAACTGCACCGTTGTCTTGGATGGTCTCCACTGTCCACCACAGTGGATGAAACTGGAGAAGGGCAGGTGCCTAACAAGAAGAAGCAGGATCCCCGAGCCCGTGCCATTGGCAGTCTTGGCCGGAAGATCCACCAGCGCCACCTGCCGGTGAATAGTGAGACTGGCGAGAACATGGTTACAATGCATCGAGTTGATGTCCTCAGACTGATGGACGAGAATGGGCTAAAACTGGTGCCTCAACGAAAACAAAAGATCCACCCGTCTAATGACTGGCAAACATATCCACGAGGAGCAACTCAAACTCGGTGAGAAACAGAAAGCCAAGACAGGTGTGTAATATTTAGCATATACAACCAGTTTTACACCAGACACATGTACATCTACCTTGCACACAGTGGTTGTATCCGAATTCTCTAAAATGCCTTTTCTCCTATAAGAGGGATATACTACAAAGCAGGTTCAATGAGTTAGTAAGCTATGTTCTGAAATAACTTTATTTTTTGGAAAGGTAAGCTTGAAATGGGCATGGCCTCTGACCCAACAACCAAAAGAAAATAGAGTTTAGATTTCTTAATGAACCCCAAAAATCCAGTTACTTCTGGTTGTTTATCGAAGTTAGCTGGCTAACTCATTGAACCTGCTTTGTAGTATACCCCTCTGATCTAAAATAAGAACAAAAACTACTACCCATACCGAGGCCCTGTGCAGGTAAAGGAGCTCACCTTTTCCTCTGACATTGGTAACCATGATCTTCTAACCAAGCTGCGGCAGGTCCAGAATTGGCTGGATAAAAAGCACCGTGTCAGAATCACTCTGAGAACAGGATGCATGGAACATGTACAGCCACTGGTGAGATATCTATCTGGGATTGGTTTACCTTTACCTGTCTGATGCACATCATCTAAACCACTTATCGTATACAGATGCTATTCACCATTCTGTTGTTTCAAAGACGCTGTAGAGATGATTGAATTGTATGCATAACGACTACTACCATCTTCATGTACGTCATCTCCCTAACAAGCTCATGGAACTAGAGAACAGCTTTCCATTAGTATTGCAACCAGTAAACCTCCCATTTCAGACCAAAATGTGTCAACCTGGACAAACTAAATACCTCTTCACTATTCTGTAGTTGAAACCAGCAAAATAGTTAGTTGGTTTTAATTTAATCTCTTTTTATTGCAAAAATATACATTCAATTCTGTATATGTACAACAACTTTCCTTTGGCAGAACAAAGAGACTCGTTAGCAACAAACTAGGCTCAGACGTGCATAAATAAATAAAAATGTATTCTTGTGGACAGAAAAAGGAGTGTGCCCTATTGTCTGTACAAGGACTCCATGTTGACTTTCCTGAGATGTGCAAATGCGGAATAAGCCAAATGTTAATGTTGTATTTCTATATGGAACGCTGTTTGGGTCTTCGCGTGTCAAAAAAGATACTTGACATGTCAAATAAGCTTGTTGACCAATCAGGACCTGAATATGACTGCACGTCACATAATAATTTAACACGTTCATTAATTTTGTATGTAGTTATTACACATCCATTACACTCTCACTTGTATTTCATATGTCACAACGGTTCATCGATACCTATGCTATGATGCTGGTAAAATTGTCTCGCGCACCTACAGTGCTGGTCATAAAAAAAGCTAGCTAGCTGATGACGCAAACAATGTTCTTCCCCAGAAACATAGCAAAACGACATGTTTCAGTAGCTATAGCTAGCTAACTATATAGCTAGGTGTCATCATCTAAAATAACCGTAATTTATAAAACCGTTCTTATTTGATTAATGGTGGTCGAGACCCATCTGTGAAACTAGCCACAACAAGGATTAGCCACAATAGTGGACTTTGCGGTTTGCCTTTAAAATTAAAGTATGTTATTGACAGTGACGCAAATGAATACAACTTGTAGAATTATGCCATAATTGAATAGATCATTATACAGAGGTTGGAATGTTATATAAAATCAACAAAATACAATAATTTGTTAATTGGACAAATCTGTTGAGATCACACTGGATGTACTAGACTTAAGAATTGCATTGGGGGCATACTTATTTCACTGTACAGCCTTACCTATGGATTAATGGTATGGGGTATCAGTCTACTCAGTGACACCCAGAGAACATTTGCATTGTAGCTCTTATTGCGAGACAACTGAATTGAGCCACATTTATTGTCTACCTAATATGTGTACTGAACATTATTCCCTAGGAAAAAAACAATACTGCATGGATGTTTTTTCCCCCACTGTAGCTCAGTTGGTAGAGCATGGCGCGTGCAACGCCAGGGTTGTGGGTTTGATTCCCACGGGGGGGGGGGCAAGTATGTAAAAATGTAATAAAAAAAATGTATGCACTCGACTGTAAGTCGCTCTGGATAAGAGCGTCTGCTAAATGACTAAAATGTAAAAAATGTAATGTAGTCTGATAACTCTTTAGGACGTTGGGAAAAATATATATTTGGTATGGAGTAGACTGATACCTAATTTCATTGATCCCCAATCCTTAGGTAAAGCTCTACAGTGCAATATGAATTTCAATACACACAATAGGCTGACTGGGGAGGTGATTTCACACAGTCACACGATAAGAGCTACAACGCTAATATTTGCATAAACTCTTCACAGTTGTGTTCTGTGGGTGTCACCGATGAGACTGATATCCCATTTCATTGCTTCACATTCCAACCCTGTTTAGCATGATCTAGTCTAAATATTGCATGATTCCACCAATTATAACCTTCTGCGTCACTTTCAAATAGGTACTTTTATTTTGAAGGCAAACCGCATATTCCATTATTGTGCCTAATCCTATTGTGGCCAGCTTCACAAGACATACCCCGGTCCGTTTGAGCCTCACTAGCCAGATGAAGCTAGCTGGCTTCTTATAACGTTAGCTTTGGGCAACAGGGTTAATTAAGTAGTTGGCTTGCTATTTATTTTCATGAACTGAAGTTCAGTTACAATACGCCTATTGAAACTGAACTTCAGTTCATGAAAATAAATAGCTAGCTAGCTAACTACTTAACCCTGTTGCCCAAAGCTAACGTTATAAGAAGCCAGCTAGCTTCATCTGGCTAGTGAGGCTCAAAGTTGTGCGTGTAACAATTGGATACCTAAGCTAATACTTACAAGGATTCCTAAATCATTGTTAAGAATAATGAAAATGACTGCAGTTTCTACTGGTCATTGTTTTCAGGCTGGTTGTATTGGTGCTAGCTAGCTACCCCAGAAGTAGCGGTCGAACAAATAATGCCTTATTACCAACGCGGTACTGTAAACGCTTCGTTCGTGGCCGGCGTGTGCTTGTTTGCGGACTCTTTTTGTACAGCTTTGACAGTGCTACTGATAGTATTGGTGGCGCTTGGCTTGTACGTGCAAATTCAGCACACAACATTCAATAATAGAATTTAGTTATTTGACTGTCAAATTAAAATCTTATTTAACGAGTCAAATAGTGTTATTTGACATGCATCTTTTTTGACACGCAAAGACCCAAACGCATTCCATACTTTTATGGTTTTGACTGCAGGACACAACCCTGGAGATAGTGCAACAGAGGTGCTGGGAATTCTTTCCAAACCCAAAGTCATCCAATATGGCAGAACTGCCATGTGCATCCTATGTCCACCTTCTGGGAAGGAAGTCAAAGAAATGAACAGTTGGCGCAGCACCATCCTGATACCAGTTCACAGCCCACCATGCCCAACACATCACCTACAGCTCTCCCCACAGACCTCACAGCACTTAACTTAATACAATCAAACTGAACAGTTGTGCGTGTAAACTCATGAGCTTAAGTACAAATTAAAAATCTACCACAGTGAACTAAACTAGCAAGGCAATATCATGTTTTTATGAGGGGGGGGTGGGGTTGTCTGGAGTAATTTTTATCCAATTGGCACTGAAAGTAATACTGCCATATGGCAAAATCTGGTCGGGTGGTCACGGTTTGATTTCTTAACCAGAGTTGCAAAAGACCTTGTCCTGAAGAAGGGATACCAGTGTAATAGGCTCTGATCCAACAGTGTTCGTTTGCTCCGACTGACCCCTTACAATGGATTCTGATTGCAAAGCTGCATGGGGCTTTGGATGACTGTTATTCTTGGGCTTGTAACCACTCAGTCTGGAAACCAGGGATCGCTTGGGTCGGGGTTTCTTCTGCAAACATGAAAAATGGATTGTTAGCTAATACAGGGCTGAAACACTAACAGTTACAAATCAATAAACAATAATATGTATTAACCATTTTCATAGGATGTGAGGAACAGCACAAAATGTAAGGTGTAAGTACTGGCTACAAGAAGTGTGTGTTCAAATAAAATGAACGTATTCAAGCATACATGGCATGCCTATTCTAACCTGTTTCTTCCTTTCTGGATCGTGGACAACACCGTGGCGTTGTAAGCTTTGCTGCGAAAGACAGAGTTTTCTATTACAGGGAACATAGGTCCATATATCCATGTTATCACTGACATTTTCACTGTTACGAAAATTTGTGAGGACAACTCTCCCATACAAATGCACCTTCAGATACAGAAGCTGATTTTGACTAATAAGAGTGAGGTGAATCTGGTAGCAACACAACAAGACTCTGGTCAGGTATCCATACCTTCATGGCAAAGGTCTTTCCACAGCCTTCATGGGGGCAGGTGTAAGGCCGTAGCTCCTCATGGAAAGAGCCGATGTGGCTTTGCAGGTTGAATGGCGTGGTGAAGGACCTCTGGCACCCCTCCCTGGGACAGATAAACACCTGGCGCTCCTCTGCGTGGACACGCTGGTGCTGCTTCAGGAACCAGGTGTCGCGGAACACCTTGTTGCACTCATTACACTGAAAAAGGGCTGGAGGCACAAACAATCACCTTGCAGCAACCTTCATTGACCTCTGAGACATTGTTGTAATTGTTTTTGTACACATACTATTCTGAAAGCAATGTGTCAATCATAAGGTGTCAGACAGCATACCTCTGTGTACGTCTCTCCTATGGTTAGTATACTCAGTCCAGGTCTTTCCGATGAAAGAACAGCCATCTTTTTCACAGGGGTAGCCTGTGAGAGAGAAAAACAACAACATTTTAGCAGTTAGTCTCCTACAGGGCTCAGTGTCACTCCCAGACAATCCAGCTGCAAGATCAGGAGATAAATCTTACCTCTGTGCACCTTCTCGTGAAGCCGTAGTTTATTGGGGAAAGTGAATTGTTTCTCGCAGCCCTCAAAGGTACAGCTATAAAGCCAGTGAGCGAGAAAGACAAAGGCAGATTAGTATAACAAGCTTGCACTGACCACTAAGAAGTGTTGTTCTCTAGACCAAAGCTAGGAGTGCTAGGCATGTATTGTACAGGGTTACAATCTCCTGGATATACAGTTCACAGGGCTCAAATCTTTCATATTTAAAATTAATTTACATTCACTCCAGGACATCTGTTTTCAACCAACAACATGGGGTAATGCCATTAGCATAACAAACAGCTTAATTTACTCACTGAAAGGGAGGTAGTTTGGTGTGCTGCTGGCACTCATGTGACTTGAGCTGATTGTTCTTCCTGAACACTTTCCCACATCCCTCAAAGCTACACTGTAAACATGGATGAGTAAAACAATTATGGCAGCAATGCAAATTACACACCTGTTAGCCAAGTACTGCATTTCATAATACCTTGGCTGACTAAAACCAATAAATGTTGTCAGATTAACTCACCACATATTCATACAGTTTCTCCTCATCATGGTTGTGTTTGCGATTAACATGTTTCTTCAAATTGTAATTTGTGGTGAAGGCCTCCGTGCATCCATCTACTGTACATCTGTCAACAAACAGAACAACACTTGTTGCCAATTTGTCTGGAATGTCCGCACTAGCTGGCTAAATAAGAAATACTACCTAAAGGGTCTCTCTCCACTGTGGCTCAACTGGTGCCGAGCTAGGTGGTACTTGTCGCAGAATGCCTTGTCACAGCCGTCATGTTCACACACAAATGGTTTCTGCAGAATACAGAAAAAAATTGAAGCATTTGTAGAGGGAAAAAATCGTGCTGTGGTGGTGGAATTAAATGCACAACGTGGGATATTTCCTCTGTTCAATTAATACCCATTGATTCTTGAAGAACAAGAAAACATAGGCAACCACTTTTGTACTAAACTTGGTTTAGTCTAACTGTCTCATCTGAGCTAGAAAAAAACGTATTACTCTGGTGTTTGTTTTATATCGTAATTGAAGTCTGTATAACGTTTCACAACGTCGATCTCAGAGACAGACTGTGCTGTGAATGCAAGGACTGGCAATCAGTTTGAGACTGGCTTAATTCCCCCAGCAACTTTATCAAACCACGTAGCGGGGCTGCAGTTGTGCTGAAGCACGAACTCAGGCTTTAACTTCCCAGCATTACGTCAAAACCTATTTTGGCAGCGGAATCGCCTAACTACAGACCAAATACGGAATACAAAATTCACTTGCCGGTGTCCATGGCATGTCTCAAAATGTTGCTAGCTAGCGGTTAGCTGACCAGTTAGCTGTACTCACCAGCCCTGTGTGCTTGCAAATATGAGCATCTAGTTTCCATGCTTTGTTGTACGATGCATGACAGTCAGAGAATGAACATATAAAACTTTTGCGCGGTACTTGCTGACTTAATTCCATCATAATAATACAAGGCGAGGACTACAATGTGGCGTTGACCCACACACGTGCGGAATTGACAGGAAGAAGACCTTACGTCGCTACCATGTTGGCTCTAAAGAGGGTGGCTGTAAAATTAAGATAACTAAATACCATTCCAGTCACCAATCGCGTCAGTAAAGTGTATATTTTTGTAAAAAATTATTATACTACGTCAAAATGGACACGTTGTTTCTGTGTTTTGTCGACACATTTGGGTATTTTTCTTTCGACGTTTAAAATAGGCTGACCCAACATGCCATTGCACTCGTTTTGGCAGACGGAGTGCCCCGTTTCCGGCATTCTCGGTGCCTGTGGAGACGGGAATCCTATGCGGAGTGAGCTGCTCAGTATTGAACGCAAGTAAAAAATCAAAACAAATTGTTGAGACAATAATGTATATTGTTTCTCAAAAAATGTATTGTTATATTAAGCAGTATTGAGACCAATTATGTAAACATATTTTATGTTTTTGTGTATATCATTGGTCTAAGTGTAGGAAGTAGATTAGAGACACCCCAGTGAGCACCCTCTGACACCGACGTCCATAGATGTTGAAAAGACGTTCAGTCCACCCGCCCTGGCTTTAATTTCAAGTCCACAGATGTCTTTATCCGGTCCGGACCGGCCTTGATTTCAAGAAGATAGCTAGCTAGCTAACTAGCGACCAGCTATCAACTATCAGTCAGCTAACCACTGCTAGCGGTCATCAGCTAACCTTTAGCTCTGAAAGCTCTCGCCAGTTCATACAACGCGTTTCAAACCAGAGCATACTGGACCTATTTTTCTCTCCATAGCCCCGGATTCCTACCGCAAACTCTGAACCTTTTCATCTGGATCATCGCAGCTACCTAACCGCAATCCGGGTTGACTACTCCTGGCTAACGTTTCCGTCCCGGAGCAAGCACCAACTAGCCTGGAGCTAGCCCGTGCTAGACCCATCTCCCGGCTAGGGCTCCTGGGCTACTCCTGAAGCCCACTCCTCGGCTACAATATCCGGACCCCTTCTACTGCCGGTACGGGGCACGGAACCCCGCCGATCCTTCAGACTGGAATACCGACATAATCTGCCCGAGGATCCCAACAGGCCCCTCAGGCGCGATGTCCCCTGAAGGCCCATTCTGCTAACCGCGGCCTGCTAGCTATCTAGACCATATTGGACTGTTAGCTGATCCATCGGCCAGTTTCTTGGACCACTATACTAGCTATCTAGACCATATTGGACTGTTAGCTGATCCATCGGCCAGTTTCTTGGACCACTATACCCATTTTGCCAATTGGACTTGGACCCCTCTGCTACTTGGAACCCTACTAATTCCACGACTGGTCTATCGACCTCACCGCACGAGGAGGCATAAACAAACTTTTCCCCCATCGCGACGTCCCTCTAAGGCCCTTATGCTAGCTTGCTAGCTCTGGCCTGCTAACTGTCTGAATCGCCGTGTCCCCAGCCAGCCCAACCACTCTGGACCCATACGATCACTTGGCTACGCATGCCTCTCCCTAATATCAATATGCCTTGTCCATTACTGTCCTGGTTAGTGATTACTGTCTTATTTCACTGTAGAGCCTCTAGCCCTGCTCAATATGGCTTAACCAACCATGTTGTTCGACCTCCCACATATGCGATGACATCGCCTGGTTTAAACGTCTCTAGAGACTATATCGCTCTCATCATTACTCAATGCCTAGGTTTACCTCCAATGTACTCTCTTCCTACCATACCTTTGCCTGTACATGGACCTGCAGTGCCTAGCTCCACTCCTACTCCCCAGGTGCTCTCATTTGTTGACTTCTGTAACCGTAAAAGCCTTGGTTTCATGCATGTTAACATTAGAAGCCTACTCCCTAAGTTTGCTTTATTCACTGCTTTAGCACATTCTGCCAACCCGGATGTCTTAGCCGTGTCTGAATCCTGGCTTAGGAAAACCACCAAAAACCCTGAAATTTCCATTCCTAACTATAACATTTTCCACCAAGATAGAACTGCCAAAGTGTTGCAATCTACTGCAGAGACAGCCTGCAGAGTTCTATCTTACTATCCAGGTCTGTACCAAAACAATTTGAGCTTCTACTTCTAAAAATTCACCTTTCCAGAAATAAGTCTTTCACCGTTGCCGCTTGCTATAGAACACCCTCTGCCCCCAGCTGTGCCCTGGACACCATATGTGAATTGATTGCCCCCCATCTATCTTCTGAGCTCGTGCTGCTAGGTGACCTAAACTGGGACATGCTTAACACCCCGGCCATCCTACAATCTAAGCTTGATGCACTCAATTTCACACAAATTATCAATGAACCTACCAGATACAACCCCAAATCCGTAAACACGGGCACCCTCATAGATATCATCCTAACTAACTCACCCTCCAAATACACCTCTGCTGTTTTAAACCAAGATCTCAGCGATCACTGCCTCATTGCCTGCATCCGTAATGGTTCTGCGGTCAAACGACCACCCCTCATCACTGTCAAACGCTCCCTAAAACACTTCAGCGAACAGGCCTTTCTAATCGACCTGGCTGGGGTATCCTGGAATGACATTGACCTCATCCCGTCAATAGAGGATGCCTGGTTATTCTTTAAAAGTGCCTTCCTCACCATCTTAAATAAGCGTGCTCCATTCCAAAAAAATTGAACCAGGAATAGATATAGCCCTTGGTTCACTCCAGACCTGTCTGCCCTTGACCAGCACAAAAACATCCTGTGGTGTTCTGCATTAGCATCGAATAGCCCCCGTGATATGCAACTTTTCAGGGAAGTTAGGAACCAATATACACAGGCAGTTAGGAAAGCTAAGGCTAGCTTTTTCAAATAGAAATTTGCATCCTGTAGTACAAACTCAAAAAAGTTCTGGGACAGTGTAAAGTCCATGGAGAATAAGAGCACCTCCTCCCAGCTGCCCACTGCACTGAGGCTAGGAAACACTGTCACTACCGATAAATCCACAATAATTGAGAATTTCAATAAGCATTTTTCTACGGCTGGCCATGCTTTCCACCTGGCTACCCCTACCCCGAGCAACAGCCCTGCGCTCCCCACAGCAACTCGCCCAAACCTACCCCACTTGTCCTTCACCCAAATCCAGATAGCTGGCTGGACCCCTACAAATCAGCCGGGCTAGACAATCTGCACCTTCTCTTTCTAAAATTATCTGCCGAAATTGTTGCAACCCCTATTACTAGCCTGTTCAACCTCTCTTTCGTATTGTCTGAGATTCCCATCGATTGGAAAGCTGCCGCGGTCATCCCCCTCTTCAAAGGGGGAGACACTCTAGACCCAAACTGCTACAGACCTATATCTATTCTACCCTGCCATTCTAAGGTCTTTGAAAGCCAAGTTAACAAACAGATTACCGACCATTTCGAATCTCACCGTACCTTCTCTGCTATGCAATCTGGTTTCAGAGCTGGTCATGGGTGCACCCCAGCCACGCTCAAGGTCCTAAACGATATCATAACCACCATCGATAAGAGACAATACTGTGCAGCCATATTCATCGACCTGGCTAAGGCTTTCGACTCTGTCAATCACAACATTCTGATTGGCAGACTCAACAGCCTTGGTTTCTCAGATGATTGCCTCGCTTGGTTCACCAACTACTTCTCCGATAGAGTTCAGTATGTCAAATTGGAGGGCCTGTTGTCCGGACCTCTGGCAGTCTCTATAGGGGTGCCACAGGGTTCAATTCTCAGGCCGACTCTCTTCTCTGTATACATCAATGATGTCGTTCTCGCTGCTGGTGATTCTTTGATCCACCTCTATGCAGACGACACCATTCTGTATACTTCTGGCCCCACTTTGGACACTGTGTTAACTAACCTCCAGATGAGCTTCAATGCCATACAACTCTCCTTCCGTGGCCTCCAACGGCTCTTAAATGCAAGTAAAACTAAATGCATGCTCTTCAACCGATCGCTGCCTGCATCTGCCCGCCCGTCCAGCATCACTACTCTGGATGGTTCTGACTTAGAATATGTGGACAACTACAAATACCTAGGTGTCTGGTTAGACTGTAAACTCTCCTTCCAGACTCACATTAAACATCTCCAATCCAAAATTAAATCTAGAATCGGCTTCCTATTTCGCAACAAAGCATCCTTCACTCATGCTGCCAAACATACCCTCGTAAAATTGACCATCCTACTGATCCTCGACTTCGGCGATGTCATTTACAAAATAGCCTCCAACACTCTACTCAACAAATTGGATGAAGTCTATCACAGTGCCATCCGTTTTGTCACCAAAGCCCCATATACTACCCACCACTGCGACCTGTATGCTCTCGTTGGCGGGCCCTCGCTTCATACTCGTCGCCAAACCCACTGGTTCCAGGTCATCTACAAGTCTCTGCTAGGTAAAGCCCCGCCTTATCTCAGCTCACTGGTCGCCATAGCAGCACCCACCCGTAGCACGCGCTCCAGCAGGTATATCTCACTGGTCACCCCCAAAGCCAATTCTTCTTTTGGCCGCCTCTCCTTTCAGTTCTCTGCTGCCAATGACTGGAACGAACTGCAAAAATCTCTGAAGCTGGAGATTCTTACCTCCCTCACTAGCTTTAAGCACCAGCTGTCAGAGCAGCTCACAGATCACTGCACCTGTACGTAGCTCATCTGTAAATAGCCCATCCAATCTACCACATCCCCATACTGTATTTATTCATTAATTCATCTTGCTCCTTTGCACCCCTATATCTCTACTTGCACATTCATCTTCTGCACATCCTACCATTATAGTGTTTAATTGCTATATTGTAATTACTTCACCATAATGGCCTATTTATTGCCTTACCTCTCTTATCCTACCTCATTTGCATATGCTGTATATAGATTTTTTGTACTGTGGTATTGATTGTATGTTTGTTTATTCCATGTTTAACTCTGTGTTTATTCCATGTGTAACTCTGTGTTGTTGTATGTGTCGAACTGCTTTGCTTTATCTTGGCCAGGTCGCAGTTGCTAATGAGAACTTGTTCTCAACTGGCCTACCTGGTTAAATAAAGGTGAAATAAATAAAATAAATAAAAATCCACAGACACCTGAATCGGACTTGAATTGGCCCAAATCTAGACGTCTATGGTTGGTTCAGGTTTGGTTGAAGTTTGGACAGCACAGTACAGCACAGTAGAGTAGAGCAGAGTACAGTCAGGGCCGGGATTATGGGTGGGCCTTAGGGGGCCTGGCCCTCCCTACCGTACATCCTTGCCCATCCAAATAAGATATTTGAATGAGACACACGCCGACAGAAATACTAATCAATCTCAGATAAAGCATTAGAGCGAGAGAAAAAGCACCCCTCTGTCTCAGTATGTGTAGGCCATGTATCTGATGCTGTCTGGCCAAAAATAGTATTACATTTTAGCAGACGCTCTTATCCAGAGCAACTAGGGTGCCTTGCTCAAGGGCACATTGCCAGATGTATTTACCTAATTTGCTCAGGGATTCAAACCTGTAAACTTTTGGTTACTGACCCAACGCTCTTAACCATTAGGCTACCTGCTGCCCACAGTATGGCATCTCACACTCTTTTTGCCCAGACAGCATCAGATACACATTAAAATGTAATACAATTTTACAGTCCAATTACGTTTTTACTATAAAACCCACAAACCCATAAAAATGTGTCCACATGAAAGCGTGTCCTGTGAAAAAAATAAACATGGAAATCAAATGCCCTTCCAACTGATTTATTTCTGGAGCAGTCCCTGAGTACAGATAAGTATAGTAAAGAAAAGTAGAGTATAGTTCAGTACAGTAGAGCACAGTAGTGTACAGTATAACATTCTGTATTATAGTGTACTGTACTCTACTGTATGGCAATGCACTGCACTCTACTGCGCTCTACTGTACTATACTGTGCTGATCTGTACTGTGCTGTCCAAACTTGTGAAACATACTGTAGATGTCTATGATTGGTTCAGATTTGTCCGGTCCGGAACAACCAAATTTGGTCTTGCATTGGGGCGGAGCTTATTAGAATAACATCCAGCATGCTTTGCAAGTGTTCATTTTTACATTCACATTTTGGTCGTTTAGTAGACACTCTTGTCCAGAGTGACTTACAGACTTACTGTAACCGTTACTGAGAATGTTATTGTAGTTGAAGTGTTCTGTTGTTTTTTTCTGCTGTCAGAAAGTGCATGTGACAGATGTTGGCTCCCTTTTACTATTGCAGCTCTTTCCTGCAATCAAATGACCTAGTGGCCTCATGGGTCGAATGTTATTAATACTTTTCATAATTTCAAAATGAATAACAATTATTTTAAAAAACCTGCTGAAATCTATATGAAATGGTTGTGTTATATTGGGATGCAAACTCAAAATTGAACACATTTCAACTCTATAACTGACATGGTACAGCTGTCTTCTTTATGATTTGCCCATAACCGTGTGTTTGAGGTGTATACTTTTGTGTCAAAGTAGACTTGTTTAAGACTACTAAGAAACACTCTGTGTGACCCTGAGCTTGGCCCACTGCAGTAAAAGGTTAATTGGAATTACATTTTTGGAATGTGATATTGTCACGCCTGATCTGTTTCACCTGTCTTTGTGTATTGTCTTCACCCTCCTCCAGGTGTCGCCCATCTTCCCCATTATCCCCTGTGTATTTCTGAGTTCTCTGTTTCTGTTGCCAGTTCGTTTTGTCTGTAGAACCTACCAGCATTTTGTTTCCCTGCTCCCACCTGTTTCTTGCTCCTGTTTCCTAGTCTTTCCCAATTTTGGCCCCTGCCTGCCCTGACCCTGAGACTGACTGCCTGCCTGCCGTTCTGTACCCTTACACCCTTGCTGGATTACTGACCCCTGCCTGCCTTGACCTGTCGTTTGCCTGCCCCTTTGGTTGTAATAAATTCTTGTTACTTCTGCACCGTCTGCATCTGCGTCTTCCCTTAAAACGTGATTAGATATAATGCTTTCTTCATCGACAAGTATGTAAAAGTGAGTTAATGTATGGTTGAAATTTGGGCAAAGAAACAATTACCAAAAAAAATCGTATTGTCAACGTCCGTAAAATACATATTTTCAACATCTGTAAAATACATATTTTCAATGTCCAGAACATCCTAAATATACGTATTTTCAACTTTCATTCAGAATCCAAAATGAACCTGATTTCAACATCATTATACTCGCTGCAACGACTCATCAACATCCTGGACATCAGCCTACATCATTGCCAATGCCTGTCTATCATTGAAAACGGTGTTTGTTGCCCTTTCCTATATTTTATTGTTACTGTCACATAAAATATGAACAGGTTAGTAGTTCTGTCACACAAACATCAAGGCGATACACTACATAACCAAAAGTATGTGGACACCTGCTCGTCAATCATCTCATAACAAAATCATGGGCCTTAATATGGAGTTGGTCCCCCCCCCCCCTTTTGCTGCTATAACAGCCTCCACTCTTCTGGGAAGGCTTTGCACTAGATGTTGGAACATTGCTGCGGGGACTTCCATCCATTCAGCCACGGGCATTAGTGAGGTCGGCACTGATGTTGGGCGATTAGGTCTGGCTCGCAGTCTGCGTTCCAATTCATCCCAAAGGTATTCAATGGGGTTTAGGTCAGGGCCCTGTGCAGGCCAGTCAAGTTCTTCCACACCGATCTCGACAACATTTCTGTATGGACCTTGCGTTGTGCACAGGGACATTGTCATGCTGAAACAGGAAAGGGCCTTCCCCAGACTGTTGCCACAAAGTCAGAAGCACAGAATGATCTAGAATGTCACTGTATGAGTTAGCGTTAAGATTTCCCTTCACTGGAACTATGGGGCCTAGCCCGACCCACGAAAACAGCCCTAGACCATTATTCCTCCTCCACCAAACTTTACAGTTGGCACTATGCATCCTGGCATCTGCCAAACCCAGATTTGTCCATCGGACTGCCAGATGGTGAAGCGTGATTCATTACTCCAGAAAATGAGTTTCCACTGCTCCAGAGTCCAATGGAGGCGAGCTTTACACCACTCCAGTCGACGCTTGGCATTGCGCATGGCGATCTTAGGCTTTCGTGTGGCTTCTCGTCATGGAAATCCATTTTATGAAGCTCCCGACTAACAGTTCTTGTGCTGACATTGCTTCCAGAGGCAGTTTGAAACTGGGTAGTGAGTGTTGCAACCGAGGACAGACGATTTTTACACGCTACAGGCTTCAGCAATCGCCGGTCCCATTCAAATCAAATTGTATTTGTCACATGCGCCAGACACAACAGGTGTAGACCTTACAGTGAAATGCTTATTTACAAGCCCTTAACCAACAATGCTTTAGAAGTTGAGAAAAGTAACAAATAGAAAATAAAAGTAACAAATAATTAAACAATGAGACTATATACAGGGGGTACCGGTACAGAGTCAATGTGCCGGGGCACCGGTTAGTCGATGTAATTGAGGTAATATGTACATATAGGTAGAGTTAAAGTGACTATGCATAGATAATAAACAGAGAGTAGCAGCAGCGTAAAAGAGTGGTCTGAGTAGCCTTTTGATTAGCTGTTCAGGAGTCTTATGGCTTGGCGGTAGAAGCTGTTAAAGAAGCCTTTTGGACCTAGACGTGGCGCTCCGGTACTGCTTTCCTTGTGGTAGCAGAGAGAACAGTCCATGACTAGGGTGGCTGGAGTCATTGACATTTTTAGGGCCTTCCTCTGACACCGCCTGTAATAGAGGTCCTGGATGGCAGGAAGCTTGGCCCCAGTGATGTTCTGGGCCGTACGCACTACCCTCTGTAGTGCCTTGCGGTCGGAGGCTGAGCAGTTGCCATACCAGGTAGTGATGCAACCAGTCAGGATGCTCTCAATGGTGCAGCTGTGGAACATTTTGAGGATCTGAGGACCCAAATCTTTTCAGTCTCCTGAGGGGGAATAGGTTTTGTCGTGCCCTCTTCACGACTGTCTTAGTGTGTTTGGACCATGATAGTTTGTTAATGATATGAACACCAAGGAACTTGAAGCTCTCAACCTGCTCGCCTGCAGCCCCGTCGATGAGAATGGGGGCGTATTCGGTACTCCTTTTCCTGTAGTCCACAATCATCTCCTTTGTCTTGATCACGTTGAGGGACAGGTTGTTGTCCTGGCACCACCCGGCCAGGTCTCTGACCTCCTCCCTATAGGCTGTCGCATCGTTGTTGGTGATCAGGCCTACCACTGTTGTGTCATTTGCAAACTTAATGATGATGTTGGAGTTGTGCCTGGACGTCCAGTCATGAATGAACAGGGAGTACAGGAGGGGACTGAGCACGCACCCCTGAGGGGCCCCCGTGTTGAGGATCAGCGTGGCGGATGGGTTATTACTTACCCTTACCACCTGGGGCGGCCTGTCAGGAAGTCTAGGATCCAGTTGCAGATGGTGTTTAGGCTCAGGGTCCTTAGCTTAGTGATGAGCTTTGAGGGCACTATAGTGTTGAACGCTGAGCTGAAGTCATTGAATAGCATTCTCACATAGGTGTTCCTTTTCTCCAGGTGGGAAAGGGCAGTGTTGAGTGCAATAGAGATTGCATCATCTGTGGATCTGTTGGGTCGGTATGCAAATTGGAGTGGGTCTAGGGTTTCTGGGATAATGGTATTGATGTGAGCCCTGATCAGCCTTTCAAAGCACTTCATGGCTTCAGACGTGAGTGCTACGGGTCGGTAGTCATTTTGACAGGTTACCTTAGTGTTCTTGGGCACAGGGACTATGGTGGTCTGCTTGAAACATGTTGGTATTACAGACTCAGTCAGGCTCTGCCACATCCGACGAGTGTCAGAGCCGGTGTAGTACGACTCAATCTTAGTCCTGTAATGACGCTTTGCCTATTTGATAGTTCGTCGGAGGGCATAGCGGGATTTCTTATAAGCTTCTGGGTTAGAGTCCCGTCCTTGAAAGCAGCAGCTTTACCCTTTAGCTCAGTGCGAATGTTGCCTGTAATCCATGGCTTCTGGTTTGGGTATGTAGGTACGGTCACTGTGGGGACGATGTCATCAATGCACTTATTGATGAAGCCAGTGACTGATGTGGTGTACTCCTCAATGCCATCGGAAGAATCCCGGAACATATTCCAGTCTGTGATAGCAAAAAAGTCCTGTAGCTTAGCATCTGCTTCATCTGACCACTTTCTTATTGACCGAGTCACTGGTGCTTCCTGCTTTAGTTTTTGCTTGTAAGCAGGAATCAGGAGGATAGAATTATGATCAGATTTGCCAAATGAAGGGCGAGGGAGAGCTTTGTACGTGTCTCTGTGTGTGGAGTAAAGGTGGTCTAGAGTTATTTCCCTCTGGTTGCACAAACCTGTTTGGGCTAGGGGGCAGTATTGAGAATTTTGGAAAAAAATATGTGCCCATTTTTAACTGCCTCCTACACCAACTCAGAAGCTAGAATATGCATATTATTGTTCAGGTTTGGATAGAAAACACTCTGAATTTTCTAAAACAGTTTGAATGGTGTCTGTAAGTATAACAAAACTCATATTGCAGGCAAAAACCTGTGAAAAATAGATTAAAAAAAATGTGAATTTTGTGACTGTACTATTTAGTGTCATTGTTTTATAGATACCATAGTGAGAAAGGATTCAGTTCGCAACTCCTACGGATTCCACTAGATGTCAACGATCTTTATAAAGTTGTTTGAAGCATCTGTGATGAATACAGACCGAATTAGAATGCTTGGAAGTTGACACGTCATCACTTCATTTTTTGCGCCTGCGCATAAATCTGAGAAGAGTGTCTGTCATAATCGTTTATTCTAGACACTTGATAGGTTGTGTGAAAATATTACTGATGTTTACTGATGTTTCACGTTAAAAATGGACCAAAAGATTAATGCTAAACAACGTTTGACATGTTTGAACAAACGTAAATAGATTATTTACTAGGTTTTTTTTAGCTTTTCGGCGTGACTTTACACAACTCACCACGTTTTGTGGGAGCCTACTGAACGCTAACTATTTGGTGTTATTTGGACATAAATTATGAACTTTGTCAAAAGAAAGCACATTTGTTCTGGACCTGGCAGCGCCTTCTGATGGAGATAATCAAAGGTAAGGGGATATTTACAATGTTATTATCAATATTAGAAGATGCTAACTGTATAGCTTAGCTTATAGCTTAGCTTATTGTTCTTAGCATAGTACCCAGTTTATTGCAAAATGTGATTTCCCAGTAAAGTTATTTTGAGATCTGGCCATTCGGTAGCAATTACGAGATGATAATATATTATTCTTTGAATGACAATATTATAATTTACCAATGTTTTCGAATAGTAATTCCGTGATTTGTAATGCTGGATTCACTGGGAGCATTCGAGCCGAAAAAAATTCTGAATTTCACCGCGACTGTAAATGCTGTTTTTGGATATAAATATGAACTTGATGGAACTAAAAATGCATGTATTGTATAACATAATGTCCTAGGAGTGTCATCTGATGCAGATTGTCAAAGGTAAGTGCATAATTCTAGCTAGTTTTCTGTCTGTTGATGCCCTTCTTTGAATTGGCTAAACTTTACACACAGCTATTGTCAATGTACTCTCCTAACATAACCTAACTTTATGCATTCTCCGTAAAGCCTCTGAAAATCGGACAGCGTGGTTAGATTTAGGAGATATATCTTTCAAATGGAGGAAAATAGTTGATTATTTGATTATTTGAAATGATTACTCTTGCAGTTTTGAATTCCCCGCCATGGTCACATGACAATGAATCCCAATACCGGGATAAGATCGGGATAAGATCCTCAACATGCTAATAGAAATTAGGTAAAACATTTTTGAGTTTCCCTGCTTTAAAGTCCCCGGGCCACTAGGAGCGCTGTCTCTGGATGAGCGTTTTCCTGTTTGCTTATGGCTGTATACAGCTCATTGAGAGCGGTCTTAGTGCCAGCATCAGTTTGTGGTGGTGTATAGACAGCTACGAAAAATACAGTTGAAAACTCTCTTGGTAAATAGTGTGGTCTACAGCTTATCATGAGATACTCTAGTTCAGGCGGACAAAACCTCGAGACTTCCTTAGATTTCATGCACCAGCTGTTGTTTACAAATATACATAGACCGCCAACCCTTGTCTTACCAGAGGCCGCTGTTCTATCCTGCTGAAAAACTTAAAACCGCCAGCTGTATGTTATTCATATCGTCGTTCAGCCACGACTCAGTGAAACATAAGACATTACAGTTTTTAATGTCCCATTGGTCGGATGTATGTGATCGTAGTTCGTCTATTTTATTATCGATTGATTGTACGTTGGCTAATAGGACCGATGGTAAAGGTAGATTACCCTCTCTGCGACAGATCCTTACAAGGCACCCAGGAACCTTCGTCCTCGATACCTCCGTCTCTTTTTCCTGCGAATTATGGTGATGAGGGCCTTGTCGGGCATCTGAAGTAAATCCTTCCCGTTTGACTCGTTGAAGAAGTGTTCCACCAATATGGGGTGAGTAATCGCTGTCCTGATATCTAGAAGCTCTTTTTGGTCATAAGACACGGTTGCAGAAACATTATTTACAAAATAAGTTATAAATAATGCAACAAAAACATAGACAATAACACAATTGGTTACGGGATAGTAAAACGGCAGCCATCTCCTTCAGCGCCATTAGGCTAAGTCTTATAAGTCTGTGAACTTGTGTGGCCTACCACTTCGCCGCTGAGCCGTTGTTGCTCCTAGACGTTTCCACTTCACAATAATAGCACTTACAGTTGACTGGGGCAGCTCTTGCTGGGCAGAAATTTGACAAACTGAGTTGTTGGAAAGGTGGCATTCTATGACGGTGCCACATTGAAAGTCACTGAGGTCTTCAGTAAGGCCCTTCTACTGCAAATGTTTGTCTATGGAGATTGCACGGCTGTGTGCTCGTTTTTATACACCTGTCAGCAACCCGTGTGGCTTAAATAGCCAAATCCACTAATTTGAAGGGGTGTCCACATACTTTTGTAAATGCTTTTATTTATCCGTTATTTTACCAGCTAAGTTGACTGAGAACACATTCTCATTTACAGCAATGACCTGGGAAATAGTTACAGGAGAGAGTAATGAGCAAATTCAAAGCTAGATGGCCATGATGGTATGAGGGCCAGATTGGGAATTTAGCCAGAACACCAGGGTTAACACCCTTACTCTTACAATTAGTGCAATGGGATCTTTAGTGACCACAGAAGGTCAGGACACCCGTTTAACCTCCAATCCGAAAACAACACCTTACATAGGGCAATGTCCCCAATCACTGCCCTGGGGCATCTTGTTTTAGACCAGATGAGAGAGTACCTCCTACTGGCCCTCCAACACCACTTCCAGCAGAATCTGGTCTCCCATCCAGGGCCAACCCTGCTTAGCTTCAGAGGAAAGCAAGCAGTGGGATGCAGGGTGGTATGCTGCTACTAGTATCAGGATATAGAATCAGGCCTACTCAAGACTGCCATCAAGTGGCTAAATTGGGTTATAATGGCAAGGACATGCTGGAGGTAAAACCAGGTATTTTTTGATCTCTATCACACTGTTTATTTGATTGAAAGTGGGTATATCAGATTGATCTCCATATTATAACTCTGGTATGTAACAATGTGTAACACTCATTTAACAGAGAAGACAGTATTTTGGGATCTGCATGGTTATTTGCTGTGAATTTTGAAAAATCATGTTAATTAAAAATGTAAGCAATAAATTATTTAGCAGTTTTGCATAGCAACCAGTCAGTCTTCCTTATGTAAATGTGTATTACTGTATCAACAGGTAAAAAGTTATACCGTGGTTCTGGACCAATTCCATGGCTTTAAAAGCTAAATTTACCTCATTGAAATTAGTAACCGAAAACTTTTTATCTCTAGATCTCATACAATACCAATATACAGAGTATACTGTGGTAGCATAGCTGTATGTCTTCTCCCACCCCCACACTTACGCACACGATGAGATTCCTCTAAGAACACGGTCACAGGCTTTTAGACACTCATTAGCCCGTATGAATACTGTAAGTGTTAGCTCCCATTACATGGTGTTGTGTTGGAGTTTGGGATTGGGACACACCCCCAACTCCATACATGGAGTGCTACCTCCTTCCCACACAGCACTGCATCTCACAAAGACAATATATGGATTGTTTTCTCTCACTGTTGCCTTTGCCTCACGTACCCGCACACACACACACACAAACACACACACACACACACTCTTCCTCTCTCTCCCGCTCTCTCTTGTTCTCTCTCCCTCCTTAACTCTATAAACAAGACTCAGACTGCATACGTTAACAGGCTGCATTTGAACGTAAACCCCTCCAAGTTTCCATCATGATGTAGAAACACAGATGATCTTCCTCAGGGGTTGGTTTTGGACAGGCAGCTGTTTAAGGAACCTCCCCACCCCACTCTGTCCCCATTGCATTGTCTCATACAACTCAGCGTGTGCTGTCTATATAACAAAATCTTAATTAAGGCTCTTAATCCTCCGTGCCGTCGCCTGGCCAATGCTGTGCACTCACGTGAAATACTGTGAAACACAGCATGGGAGGGAAGGGGGGTCGGACAGGGCTGTCTTCTTCTGCATTAACATTCTGTTACGAAGGGGTGGACTTGTTTTTTTGTTGTCCAGACTACTCTTCAAAAACACATCAATTCAGGACACGAATGAATAGATAAACCTATCCATATGCCACAGTCTAGATCCAGTAGCAATGTGTTACTGTAACAGTACTGTCAAATTCAAGATTAGTCCGAAGCATTTACTGTTGGTCTAGATTAGTTTAGTGCCAGAACAACATTTTATAATACAGGTTTGAAAATGTGGACTGGTGGTCTGCAACACTCAGGACAAGGACTTGTGCCACATTCCGTAAGATATCTGATGGTACAAACCTGAATATCTCCTTACTTGTGACAGGCTTCTTGACAGATGTGTGTCTGTTGTACGCGAGCTAGTGTCTTGATTGAAAATGCCCACACAGCAACGTCCTCAGTCAAATGCTCAAGATTTTTTATTTTCAAAGTTAGTCACTGTCTATATAGCATTATGTTGTCTGGTACCAAGAAGCATATACATTTTCTTTGAAATGCATTCACATAAAGATGGTTTGTGATATATTGTTGTAGGACCGCATTAGTAGACTTCACAAATTGGGTAGACATTTTAGAGATATCAGCAGAAATTTGATTTCAGGTTTGATATGTTTTGCAGTGAAAGAAGGTCATTGGTTGACCAGAGAAGCATCGGGATTAGGAGACTACCTTGTGGTACTCTTCAATCAACTGCTACCGCTATTAGTTCTGAGTATTGACCACTGACACAACTCATTTCTGTCCACCAACGAGGTAACATTCAAACCAGGATATGAGGCAAATACTGAAGCCATAACTTTGCACATCAAAGGCTATTTTCTCTAAATAGAAAGGTATTTGGGTCATTCCATGAAAAGAGTGCCTTTTGCATCCATTTAGTATCTTAAGTATAAATTGTACACCAATATTGAATTTTAAAAGCCTGTTGTATTAAATAAAGTGCCATTTAATATAGACAACATGGAGAATTCAATACATCTTATTTGAAATATGAATAAAGGCTTGCTAAAGTGCCAAAATTCAGCATTTTGACATGTCCCTCTGTGTCACTTCTAGAAAGATTTCAACCGACTTAATTCATTGCCTTTAATTGCCACTCCCTGTTGCACACAACAAGCTTCCATTCCCCCTGTCGTGAGGGGATTTATGGCTGATTTAAGATGAAATCGTCAACCCTGTTATGATCAACCCTGTTACTTTATTTGGCACATAATAGGCACTTACTTTAGTCTTTTTTTCCCATTTAACTTGTTGAGATTGGAAGTTGAATGTGTGCTCTTTATGACAGAATGTTAAAATTAAGTGAAATCAAACGTTTTTTTAACTTCTCAAAAGGCATCGAATTGGTGGAACGACCCATTTGCTTTTGTCCTTGGGTAGGCTTGTATTCATCGGAGAAGCTTTTTATTCAGTGGAGTGGTAAAGGCCATGTGGTTTGGGAGACCTTGTGCCCCACCTCTCTTTAAGGAACAGATGCCCTGATGGAAGAAGTGCGACAGACGAGTCGAAAATGAGTTTGACACGTGTTAAACAGGTGCAGCCACGTAAAGTTGAGGTTTGACAAGATGATGGGCAGAACTAGAAGCAATCATTATCACCTCCACTCAAGTCTGTGATTAATATTCAGTACTGCCCTTTTGAAAGACATCGATAAATGTCAGGATGCAAATAGTTTGAACAGATTGTCAGTGTTTGAATAAATCCAATGGTATAATTATTTGCATTTCCATTGTCAGGTATTTATAAGCTGTTACTAAGATTGAATATAGCTCTTATACACTGTATATGACTGACAAATGGATTGATAGTCTTCTCCCAGATATCTATCTCTTAGTTCTGGACCTTATTCTGTAGTAGACCAAGCATGGACAAAATTCATTTTAAATGAGGACTCACATTTTCTACAGAATGTATGTCATCACAATAACAGATAGAGCTGGGTAAGGATTACATGATACAAATGTAATACAATCTACTGTATATGTGGCCCTGTATCAGATTGTATAGATGCCAACATTCATACTGAATCTCACACACTTTCAGAAAGTTTTCTTTCAGTCACTGCTACCTTTCACTTTCGTACACCCTAGCCCGTCCCGTCTTACAAAGGTGCCAATGATGGCGAGTAAGGCCTGAGGAGGGATATGCCATGGAGGGAGGGAGGTGCCCCCCCCCCCCCCGCCCCCCGCCCACCCTCCAGAACCGTGCGGACCACAGGGGCTGGATTAATCACATTAGAAACCCAGGAGAGAGATGGGAAGTAGACAGTACCGTGACAGCCGGGGGAGCACTGGCACGACTAATCCCGTTAGGACAGGAAAAAAGGGGGACGCCATCGCTCCTACTATGCTGAGAAAAGAAACATTTTCCCAGGAATGAGTTCACCTGTATGGTAACACAGAAAAGTTGCCCTTTTGATGCCTATAGAATGAGACAATTACTCTTGGCACATACAAATGGGTTTTTATTCATCCTGGGCATTACTTATTGTCGGTGCATAAAAACAAAACAGCTATAGACAGTGGCATTGCATGAGATCCTCTTTCATGCCACAGCAAAGCAGCCCTTTTAAACCCGGCGAAACCAGCCTCTCTAACAGTGAGAAGATGGGGAGGGCTGCTGTTAGAAAGACAGAGCTTACTTCATCTGCTATTGTAAGCGCACCCGAGTTCAACCTTAATGTAAACCTTAGCAGGCGCGATAACAATGGGATGCTCTCTATAAAAATATATCCTGCTGGGTAATCCGGCAGATGGCCACAGCAGCGGACACTATAAGAGCGGCTGGCCACTGCAGGAGTAACAGGGAACGTCCGATCATCAGCCACTCTCCGGCCTGGGAGATATGGAATCAAGATTCCTCTCTCCCCTTAGCAACGCTGGGAAACTGAGATGTCAGTTTGCATCCATCAAGTTTCTAGTTAATCTCACACTCCACTTCTCTTTTTCCATTCTCTCCTTTTTGTATATTCCTCTTTGCTGGGGGGATTACGCTGAGTGGTAAAACAGTGATTTAATGATCTTTCCATGGCTGTGCACCACTTAAACCATGAGACAAACAAGCTGAGGCCTTCTGGGAGTCACTCCCTCTGAAGGCAGCGCTCTGGGAATTGTGTGAGGCTTGATACAGCTGAAGTTCTGGGGGATTTTATTCCTCTATGGTGTGATTTGCTCATTTGCTGGTCTGAGAAAATATAGACTTGGTATATAATGAATTATGCACCAGGTTTATAAGGCTCTTACTTGTTTGTGTAAAAGTACAGAGAGCTAACGTTTTAAACAATTATGAATGTTTTTGTATAATAATAAACATTGGTTATCCAATGGTTGTCTTTTGCCATCATAGAATTGTCACCAAATTCAGATATTCAAACTCTGAATTTACTAAATATAAAAATACTGAAAGTGAATCCATTCACAAAGTTTTTCTGTTTTGTAGGTTGCATTAGCAAAGTTAAAAAGCAAACACATCTAATATCTACATTTGCACATTTTAACTATTGTTTTTCACTGCAAACAAACATTTCTTCCACAGGCATTTAACTTCATAACTAAACAGGATCACTCTCACAATGCAAGAGGGAACGTTTCTTTGTATTTTCCTGGAAACCCTGTGACCCAATTAGATTCATGTTGGTTGCCCTATAATGTGTTGTTAATGTCTCTTCCTCATCTTTGTGACAAATGGGTAGAAGTCGCATGACATCAAAAAGTGAACACGGGTCATCTTGGTTTTATCCAAGAGTCTCACGCTATCCTGAGTGTGGACTCAATAGAAGCCTTGTTTATACCTGGTGCAAACATGCGTCCTTTGTCCTGATCTTATCCAAATTCTGATTGTGCCCACATTGTAGCCTTTGCATCTACACATGGTAGTAAAATGTGTCTCTTATCCGTCCACTGTGTCTGCATTGTGACCAGATTTCCTGGTGTCTCCCTTTATGCAGATCGTTTGACAGATATTCTGTCAAATAAAATGTATTATTGATGCAATTCAATGGTGCTACCTGTCAATGATTTGACCATCCAGATCTGTTTACACTTGAAACAATGGCTCCCTGACTACCTCCGGAGGTGATCAGTAAGATCTGATCACAATGCGTCCTTTATTCGTCTACACCTGTCTAAAAATTTGGGCACAATCAGAATGTGTACAAGATCCAAGACAAAGGACACATGTTAGAACCAGGTATAAACGGGGCTAGAGAGTTACCTGATACTTGTGTAGGTCTGTCTTTGTTTGGAGGGATTACACCTCCCCCTGCCGCAGCATTAGGAGTGGAGAGATGGCGGGAGCTTAAAACTGTACCTGTAGGAAGACTTGTTAATACAGCGAGAGTGTATATAGGACCCTGGGTAGGCACCCGCTCACTTTGTTAAAGGGAAACTTCACCGCTAGACACTATTTGGGGTGTTTTTCCAGTCTCCCTACATAATTATGATTGATGAGAAGTGTTTCAGACATAATTATGTACCATAGTGGTATTTTGGAATTTTCGCGCCGGTAGAGTACCACCAATGACGTCATCGACTGCTGCCTGATCTAAAAATGAATGGAGTCATGTTTTGTTGCAATTATTGAGGCCTTTTGTGTTTCACCATTGCACGATATCCAGGAAACCAAGCCTTGTGCATTTTTTTTATTTGCTCATTATGTCAATGTTGAAGGCTGCAACATTGACTAAAGTGGTAGTGTAAAAATTGCCTCTCACACCATTCAATAAATATAAACATCTATCCTTAAGGCTACCCTTCTGAACTCTCGCCACAGGCTTACCAGGGATTAAACAGTGTTCTCCATGGGAAACTAGAAGAGCTACAAACCCACATGGCTGAAGTGCAGTCAACATACAGACATGTGGAGGACCGTGGTGTAGGTGAAGAATCTGGGGTCATCCTTAATTCCACACTCTTTTATTTGCCCACATTAAAATCATCACTAAATCTACCTTCTTCCATCTCAAGAACATCGGCAAACTCCGCCACTCTCTCAATGACTCAGCGGTTTAAAACCCTTATACATGCCTTAAGTACCTCACGCATGGACTATTGTAATGCTCTCCTGTATGGATTCCCTGCCAGCTCCGTCAACAAGTTTAAGTATATCCAAAACTTAGTCTCACCCACACCAAGCCCAGAGAAAACATCACACCCACACTCCTCCACCTCCACTGGCTTCCAATCAAATGTCGGATCAACTTCAAAGACCTTCTCCTCACCTGCACATCCCTGCATGGCTTTGCTCCCTCCTATTTCTCCGACACGCTACACATCTACACTCCCACCCGCTACCTTAGATCCTCTGACTCTAGCCTACTGGTCACCCCCCTCTAAGCTCCATGGGGGATAGTGCCTTCAAATTAAATTTAAAAAATCAAATACATTTAAAAAAATGTGCCGAATACAACTGGTGTAGACTTTACCGTGAAATGCTTGCTTACGAGCCCTTCCCAACGATGCAGTGTTTAAAAATAAGAATAATAAAATAAAATAGTAACACAAGAGGAATAAAATTAAATCAGATTGATTGGGGACAATATTTCCCAAGTTAATGGTGTTAATCAATTCTGCTTGCCATCTACTGAAGCAAGGGAGGGTGGGTGACTTCCATTCTGTGAGGATCATTTGTTTTGCATCCACCATTCCAAACATCAGAGCCTGTTGTTCCTCATAGGTTGTTCCTCACGATCTTAGAACAGACTCTGAGCAGCCAAAGAGAGCAAGTTCTGCGTCAGGTTCAATGGCCCTCTCATATACCTTTGAGTACCAATCAAAGATGTTCCTCCAAAAATTATTAAGTAGGGGGCAGAGCCAAAAAAGATGAGTTAATGAACCCTCTGAAGCTTTACACTTGTCACACAGTGGGGAGACCTGGGGGTAAATTATATGTCATTTGGTTTTGGTGTAATGAAGTCTATGCAAGACTGTATTGTGTCAATTGATATCTGGCGTTGATGGAACAGGAGTGATTTCTAGACAGGGCTTCTCCCCATAGATCATCTGAGATCTCAATATTTAACCCTTTACCCCAGGTCTCCTTGAGATGACTAGTAGAGGCCTCTGTGTAGTAGGAGAAAAAGGAGACAAACTGTGCGATGAGGTGTTTTGAGTGGGAGGGCGCTGTAGCAAATAATAAAATGAATGTTGGTCAAGGAGGGTGTCAACATTTTAGAATTTTCCCTTTGACTTATAAATAATGTGAATGGGAAAGATTGAATGTATTCTTTAATTGGATGAATTATGCTAATTGCTTTTCTGTGTATAAATCTTCAACTGTGGCCAGTCCCTTCTCCCGCCATTCAATAAACCCCTTATCAGACGGAGATGGAACAAAATAATGATTCAAGCATATCGAGGTGTATACAGAGGTATCAGGCACTTTATAAACATGCTTAATCTGGTTTAAAAGTCTTAAAGAATTTCTCAAAACAAAGTTGTTGCCTGTCAGTGTGTTTGGGCACTCTGCTTTGGAGAAAAGCAAGGCTGGAAGAGAGGAATTTGTTACAAACTTGACTTCCATTTTTAGCCACAGGGGGGCAACAACGTCCAACTTATCAGGGAACCCCAGTTACAAGTATGTTAATGTTAATGTCCTGGCATTTGCAGCCCAGTAACAATGCTTAAAGATGGGTAGGCCTAAACCGGCACTTTCCTTGGGTTTTTGCAAGTGGGCTTTACCACTTGCCTCCGATCCGGGTGTCATGATCAGATAGGGCCTCATCGGCTGTGTCCATGCGGCCCTTCAGTTAGGCCTGTGCTGTCTTTAGAGACTCAAACTTTGTTTTGAGCCTGTTTCGATCGTTGATAGTTTTAATTACAGCCTCTTTCATTTGTTGACACGTTTCCGTGGAAGAATCTTTTTGCTGGGTATCTGGAGAGTTGTCGTCATCGGTACTCAAAATAGCACTAGCTTCTGCTTGTTGGGCCTGGGCCTTTGTCAACTTTGCGTTCGCTGTTATGTTGATTTTCGTCACCATATTTCACTTTTTCGCTGCTAGTTAGTGCCTGGAAATAAAACAGTCAAAATGTAAGATTTCAAAATACACAGAGAGGAGATCTGAAGGAACATTTCTACTCCTAACGCATTTGCACTAGCGCCTCCCCTCTTGAAATATTCTTGATATGTTCATCAAAAGAGAGATCAGGGTCCAGAGTAATGCCGAGGTCCTTCACAGTTTTATTTGAGAGGACTGTACAAGCATCAAGATTAATTGTCAGATAAAACAGCAGATCTTTGTTTCTTGGGACCTAGAACTAGCATCTCTGTTTTGTCCGAGTTTAAAAGTAAAACCCCTTTCGCCATTCACCTCCTTATGTCTGAAACAGAAGCTTCTCTGACAGGCCATTTTGGGGCTTCACCATGTTTCATTGAAATGTACAGCTGTGTGGCCACCGCATAGCAGTGAAAGTTGACATTGTGTTTCTGAATTACATCACCAAGAGGTAGAATATATAGTGAAAAAAATAGAGATCCTAAAACGGAACCTTGAGGAACACTGAAACTTACAATTGATTTGTCCGAGGATAAACCATCCACAGAGATGAACTGATATCTTTCCGGCAGATAAGATCTAAACCAGGCAAGAACTTGTCCGTGTAGACCAATTAGGGTTTCCAATCGCTCCAAAAGAATGTGGTGATCGATGGTGTCAAAGGCAGCACTAAGGTCTAGGAGCATGAGGACAGGTGCGGAGCCTTTTTTTTAGGGGGTAGAGCCTTGGTCTGACACCAGACTGGAGCATTTCATATACATTATTTCTCTTCAGGAAAGCAGTGAGTTGTGCACAACAGCGTTACATTTTTTGTTGTTGAGAGGAATGGGAGATTCGATATAGGCCGATAGTTTTTAAGTTTTCCAGGTCAAGGTTTGGCTTTTTCAGGAGAGGCTTTATCACTGCCACTTTTAGTGAGTCTGGTACAGATCTGGAGGATAGGGATCTGTTTATGATGTTCAAAGCACAGGAAGTATCTCTTTCAGTAGTTTAATTGGAATAGGGTCCAGTAGGCAGCTGGAAGGTTTAGATGTCATGACTATTTTTGGGAATGTGTCGAGAGATACAGGATTAAAAAACTTGTGTCTCCATTGATCTTAGGTCCTGGCAGTTCAGTGCAGACTCAGGACAACCGAGTTTTGGAGAAATACACAGATTCTGTAATTTGCATTCTAATGATCATGATATTTTCTTTGAAGAAGTTAATGAATTCGTCACTGCTGAAGTGAAGTCCATCCTCTCTTGGGGAATGTTGCTTTTTAGTTAGCTTTGCGACAGTATAAAAAATACATGTTGGATTGTTTATATTCTCCTCAATTAAGTTGGAAAAGTAAGCTGATTGAGCAGCAGAGGGCTCTTCGATATGGCATGGTACTGTCTTTCCAAGCTAGCCGGAAAACTTCCAGTTTGGTGAAGTGCTATTTCTGTTCTAATTTTCTGGAAGCTTGTGTCAGGGCCCTGGTATTTTCTGTATACCAGGGAGCTTATTTTTTCGGACAAATATGTTTTATTTTTAGAGGTGTGACTGCATCTAGAGTATTACGCAAGTTTACATTTAGATCCTCAGTTAGGTGGTTAACCGATTTTTGTACTCCAATGTCCTTGGGTAGGTGGAGGGAGTCTAGAAGGGTATCTAGGAATCTTTGGGTTGTCTGAGAATTTACTGCATGATTTTTGATAATCTTTGTTTGGGGGTTGAACACACTATTTGTTGCGATTGCAAACGTAATAAAATGGTGTTACGATGAAAAACATTTAGATCCACAATATTTATTCTACGGGACAAAACTAGATCCAGGATATGACTGTGGCAATGCGTATGCTCGGAGACTTGTTAGACGAAACCCCCTGAGTCGATGATGGCGCCGAAAGCCTTTTGGAGTGGGTCTGTGGACGTTTCCATGTGAATATTGAAGTCACCAAAAATTAAAATATTATCTGCCATGACTACAAGGTCCGATTAGGAATTCAGGGAACTCAGTGAGGAATGCTATATATGGCCTAGGAGGCCTGGAAACGGTAGCTATAAAAAGTGATTGAGTAGGCTACATAGATTTCATGACTTGAAGCTCAGAAGACAAAAACTGTTTTTTATTTTTTTTTATAAAAATTTGCTGTTATAAATGTCAACACCTCCGCCTTTGCGGGACGCGTAGGGGATATGGTCACTAGTGTAACCAGGAGGAGAGGCATCATTTAACACAATGAATTCATCCGACTTGAGCCATGTTTCAGTCAGACCAATCACATTTAAAAAAAAATTATTTAACCTTTATTTTACTAGGCAAGTCAGTTAAGAACAAATTCTTATTTACAATGACGGCCTACCCCGGCCAAACCCTAACATGGACGACACTGGGCCAATTGTGCGCCGCCCTATGGGACTCCCAATCACGGACAGTTGTGATACAGCCTGGAATCGAACCAGGGTCTGTAGTGATGCCTCTAGCACTGAGATACAGTTCCTTAGATCGCTGCACCACTCGGGTGCCCACTGATCAAGGTTATGATCAGTGGTTAGTTCATTGACTATGACTGCCTTGGAAGTGATGGGTCTAACATGAAGTATTCCTCTTTTTAAATGTGAGATATTATCACAATCTCTTTAAATAATGACAAGAATGGAGGAGGTCCTTATTGCAGTGAGATTTCTAAGGCGAACACCGCCATGTTTAGTTTTGCTTGACCTAGATCGAGGCACAGACAAAGTATCAATGGGGAATGCTGAGATGACTACACTGATTGAAGCCCTGTTTGATTCCATCAGTATGCTAACCCTGGTCGTTGCAAACCGAGTACCGACTCATAAACTGGATACAAGTCAGGATATCAGTGTTACGTGCATTCATGAGGATACCCGCCCGTACCCCACAGCCTTAATGAGCATACAAACCGAGGACGGGCTGCTGGATTATGAGGTCGGCGTGGTCCCAAAGATGCCATGTGATGTAATACTGGGTAGATACTTTCCTAACTTTGTGAATTTAGGCCAAAAGAACGGCATATTTGAGAAGCCAACAACCCTGACCAAGCAGGAAGCAGCATGTAGCCTTCAACCAAAGCCAAGAAAAGAGGTCTCCCAGTGGCCGACCTCACAGGTGCTAGTAGGGGAGGATGAGGAAGAAGTGGCAGACCTCGTCCATAACGAGCAGCCCGTTACTAGTGGGGCCGGGGTCGATCTGGATCCAGAGGACGACTATCTAGAACCAACAGACCTGGCAGGGTCCCTGACTAATTTCGGGAAATGAGGGAACCTGCCCACGAGCCACAACAACTTGAGTCTGTCTACGACCCGGACCCCAATGAGTCTGCCTACAACCTGGAGGGCAGGAGGCCGGAACCAGAGCCATCTCCAGGATAGGTAGGTTGGGGAGGGAGGGTGTAGCACAGTGCCGTCGTTGACGGCAGCCACCCTCCCTTCCCTCCCTTTTTTGTTTAGGGGATTTTTTGTTGTTGTGGTATTGGGGATTTTTGTGTTTTCTTTTAAGGTGCATCCCGGGGTCTGCACCTTTAGGGGGGGGGGGGTACTGTCATGTCCTGACCAGCAGAGGGAGTAGTGGTGTAGTATTTTGGTCAGGACGTGGCAGAAGAAGTCTGTATGTGTTGTCTAGTATGTCTGTTTCTGTGTTGGTCTTGTGACTCCTGATCAGGAACAGCTGGGGATCGTTGTTCCTGATTGGGAGTCATATATTTAGGAGTATGTTTGTCACTTGGGTTTGTGGGTGGTTGTGCTAACACTGCTAGTCTTTTGTATGTACGTAGCCTGTTAGCTGTTTTTGTTTATTGTTTTTTTTCCTGTGGATAATTTGCTTATGTATATTAAAAAGATGAGTATCTACATTTCACCTGCTGCAGTTTGGTCTCTTCAACACGGCTGTAATTATGACAACCGCTGTATCTTTGTAGTGACTGTGTGTATTACACCAT
Source organism: Salmo trutta (assembly GCF_901001165.1). NCBI lineage: Eukaryota > Metazoa > Chordata > Actinopteri > Salmoniformes > Salmonidae > Salmo > Salmo trutta. The sequence continues at coordinate 81,721,216 of NC_042968.1, read as the reverse complement.
CCAAAGTGTAATTAATAACTGCTCAAAGAGATATTTGCTTTCGTTTAACAAACATTTTGCAACAGAATCGGCATAATGAATACGCCCCTGGTGTCACGACTCCTGCCGAGGGTGACTCCTCTCCCTGTTCGGGTGGCGCTCGGCGGTCGTTGTCACCGGCCTACTAGCTGCCACCGATCCCTTTTTCCTTTTCTGTTGGTTTTGCCTTTATTTAGTGCACCTGTGTTCTATTTAGTAATTAGTTGGGTATTTAAGCCCGTTTCCCCACCTGTTCTGTTGTTTCGTTCTTTCACACTGTGTGTTGTGTAGTGGAACGTGTTTTTGTATGAGACTCTGTATTTTGATTACGCCCTGTTGTATTTTTGGGTGAATACTCTTTTTGGTGGTGCGTCTAATAAAGCACTATAGTAAACGCTCTTGCTTCCTGCGCCTGACTCCACACCCACGACGTCCATCGTTACAGAAGCCCGCACCTTTTAAGCATGGAGTCAGCAGGAGCAGCCGCCACCCCTCTACCATCGATGGAGGAACGGGTCCTCCACCATACCACCGTACTCCATCGTATTGGGTCAGCTATGGACCAAATGATGGAGAGGATGGACCGATGGGAGAGGAGTGGTCTCCTCTCTTCACCTTCGACTCACCCGATGAGTCCACCTACTCCGCTCCCGCCTACGTCTGGTTCTGGCGCCCTTCGTCTTGCGCTCCCGAGGGAGTACGATGGAGCAGCAGCAGGGTGCCAGGGGTTTCTGCTACAGATTGATTTATACCTGGCTACTGTGAGGCCGACTCCCTCAGGAGAGGAGAGTGTGAGCCTCCTCGTCTCCTGCCTGACGGGCCGAGCGTTGGAATGGGCCAACGCTGTCTGGAATAGTCCCGACTCAGCGAAGGAGAACTACCCTGAGTTCAGGTGTGAGGGTGAGCGACTGTTTCATCTTAGGCAGGAGACGAGGAGCGTGCAAGACTTTGCTCTAGAGTTCCGGACCTTGGCTGCGGGGGCCGGGTGGAACGACAGGGCCCTAATGGATCATTACCGGTGCAGCCTCCGGGAGGACGTCCGCAGGGAGCTAGCGTGTCGGGACACTACACTCTCCCTGGATGAACTGATTGACATGTCCATCCGACTGGACAATCTGCTGGCTGCCCGCGGGCGTTCAGAAAGGGTCCTGTCAGTTCCACCTCCTAGCCCTCCCCCGCTCATTCCCATGGAGCTAGGAGGGGCTGCATCTAAGGGAACCGGAGGAGGGCGCTCCTTCTGCACCAATTGTGGTCGCCGAGGACACTTGGCCGACCGGTGCTGGGGGGGTCCCTCTGGGAGTCGAGAGGGCAGGCAGAACACTCCTCATTCACCCCAGGTGAGTCAGCACCAAACTCACCCAGAACCCTCTGTTGGTCACATGTTTATTTTAATTTATTTTCTTGATTTTTCTCCCTGTTCCCAGCATAAGGCGCTAGTCGATTCAGGCGCAGCGGGGAACTTTATGGATCGCGGACTCGCCCTCAAGCTGGGAGTTCCACTGATGCTGTTAGATTCCCCCTTCCCTGTGTACTCCTTAGATAGCCGACCATTAGGGTCAGGGCTGGTCAGGGAGACCACGGTGCCACTGGACATGGTAACGCATGGAAACGCACGATTCACCTGCGTTTCCAGTGGTGTTGGGGGTGCCTTGGCTGGCCAGTCACAATCCCAAGATTTTGTGGAAACAGGGGGTTCTCCAGGGGTGGTCAGAGGAGTGTCCCTCTGCCTACCCAAGGACGTCAGAGGACAAGAATCAGTTAACCACCTAACCGAGGAACTCAATTTAACCTTGCGCAATACCCTAGATGCAGTTGCACCCCTAAAAATTAAAAACATCTGTCATAAGAAACTAGCTCCCTGGTATACAGAAAATACACGAGCTCTGAAGCAAGCTTCCAGAAAATTGGAACGGAAATGGCGCCACACTAAACTGGAAGTCTTCCGACTAGCTTGGAAAGACAGTACCGTGCAGTATCGAAGAGCCCTCACTGCTGCACGATCATCCTATTTTTCCAACTTAATTGAGGAAAATAAGAACAATCCGAAATTTCTTTTTGACACTGTCGCAAAGCTAACTAAAAAGCAGCATTCGCAAATGGAGGATGGCTTTCACTTCAGCAGTAATAAATTTATGAACTTCTTTGAGGAAAAGATCATGATCATTAGAAAGCAAATTACGGACTCCTCTTTAAATCTGGGTATTCCTCCAGGGCTCCATTGTCCTGAGTCTGCACAACTCTGCCAGGACCTAGGATCAAGGGAGATACTAAAGTGTTTTAGTACTATATCTCTTGACATAATGATGAAAATAATCATGGCCTCCAAACCCTCAAGCTGCATACTGGACCCTATTCCAACTAAACTACTGAAAGAGCTGCTTCCTGTGCTTGGCCCTCCTATGTTGAACATAATAAACGGCTCTCTATCCACCGGATGTGTACCAAGCTCACTAAAAGTGGCAGTAATAAAGCCTCTCTTGAAAAAGCCGAATCTTGACCCAGAAATTATAAAAAACTATCGGCCTATATCGAATCTTCCATTCCTCTCAAAAATTTTAGAAAAAGTTGTTGCGCAGCAACTCACTGCCTTCCTGAAGACAAACAATGTATACGAAACACTTCAGTCTGGTTTTAGACCCCATCATAGCACTGAGACTGCACTTGTGAAGGTGGTAAATGACCTTTTAATGACGTCAGACCGAGGCTCTGCATCTGTCCTCATGCTCCTAGATCTTAGTGCCGCTTTTGATACCATCGATCACCACATTCTTTTGGAGAGATTGGAAACCCAAATTGGTCTACATGGACAAGTTCTGGCCTGGTTTAGATCTTATCTGTCGGAAAGATATCAGTTTGTCTCTGTGAATGGTTCGTCCTCTGACAAATCAATTGTACATTTCAGTGTTCCTCAAGGTTCCGTTCTAGGACCACTATTGTTTTCACTATATATTTTACCTCTTGGGGATGTTATTCGAAAACATAATGTTAAATTTCACTGCTATGCGGACGACACACAGCTGTACATTTCAATGAAACATGGTGAAGCCCCAAAATTGCCCTCGCTAGAAGCCTGTGTTTCAGACATAAGGAAGTGGATGGCTGCAAATGTTCTACTTTTAAACTCGGACAAAACAGAGATGCTTGTCCTAGGTCCCAAGAAACAAAGAGATCTTCTGTTGAATCTGACAATTAATCTGGATGGTTGTACAGTCGTCTCAAATAAAACTGTGAAGGACCTCGGCGTTACTCTGGACCCTGATCTCTCTTTTGAAGAACATATCAAGACTGCTTCAAGGACAGCTTTTTTCCATCTACGTAACATTGCAAAATTCAGAAAATTTCTGTCCAAAAATGACGCAGAAAAATTAATCCATGCTTTTGTTACTTCTAGGCTCGACTACTGCAATGCTCTACTTTCCGGCTACCCGGATAAAGCACTAAACAAACTTCAGTTAGTGCTAAATACGGCTGCTAGAATCCTGACTAGAACCAAAAAATTTGATCATATTACTCCAGTGCTAGCCTCCCTACACTGGCTTCCTGTTAAGGCAAGGGCTGATTTCAAGGTTTTACTGCTAACCTACAAAGCATTACATGGGCTTGCTCCTACCTATCTTTCCGATTTGGTCCTGCCGTACATACCTACACGTACGCTACGGTCACAAGACGCAGGCCTCCTAATTGTCCCTAGAATTTCTAAGCAAACGGCTGGAGGTAGGGCTTTCTCCTATAGAGCTCCATTTTTATGGAATGGTCTGCCTACCCATGTGAGAGACGCAGACTCAGTCTCAACCTTTAAGTCTTTACTGAAGACTTATCTCTTCAGTAGGTCCTATGATTAAGTATAGTCTGGCCCAGGAGTGTGAAGGTGAACGGAAAGGCTGGAGCAACGAACCGCCCTTGCTGTCTCTGCCTTGTCGGTTCCCCTCTTCCCACTGGGATTCTCTGCCTCTAACCCTTTTACAGGGGCTGAGTCACTGACTTACTGGTGTTCTTCCATGCCGTCCATGGGAGGGGTGCGTCACTTGAGTAGGTTGAGCCACTGACGTGGTCTTCCTGTCTGGGTTGGCGCCCCCCCCCTTGGGTTGTGCCGTGGCGGAGATCTTTGTGGGCTATACTCGGCCTTGTCTTCGGACGGTAAGTTGGTGGTTGTAGATATCCCTCTAGTGGTGTGGGGGCTGTGCTTTGGCAAAGTGGGTGGGGTTATATCCTGCCTGTTTGGCCCTCTCCGGGGGTATCATCGGATGGGGCCACAGTGTCTTCTGATCCCTCCTGTCTCAGCCTCCAGTATTTATGCTGCAGTAGTTTATGTGTCGGGGGGCTAGGGTCAGTCTGTTACATCTGGAGTATTCTCTTGTCTTATCCGGTGTCCTGTGTGAATGTAAATATGCTCTCTCTAATTCTCTCTTCTCTCTTTCTTTCTTTCTCTCGGAGGACCTGAGCCCTAGGACCATGCCTCAGGACTACCTGGCATGATGACTCCTTGCTGTCCCCAGTCCACCTGGCCATGCTGCTGCTCCAGTTTCAACTGTTCTGCCTGCGGCTACGGAACCCTGACCTGTTTCACCGGACGTGCTTGTTGCACCCTCGACAATTACTATGATTATTATTATTTGACCATGCTGGTCATTTACGAACATTTGAACATCTTGACCATGTTCTGTTATAATATCCACCCGGCACAGCCAGAAGAGGACTGGCCACCCCTCATAGCCTGGTTCCTCTCTAGGTTTCTTCCTAGGTTTTTGGCCTTTCTCAGGAGTTTTTCCTAGGGAGTTTTTCCCAGCCACCGTGCTTCTTTCACATGCATTGCTTGCTGTTTGGGGTTTTAGGCTGGGTTTCTGTACAGCACTTTGAGATTTCAGCTGATGTACGAAGGGCTATATAAATAAATTTGATTTGATTTGTTCAGGTAGGTGTCTGGGAGTTTCCATCAGTGCCACGTCGGTGGAGAGTCCAGACCAGGTTTCCACTGTGCGCATTCCCCCTGAGTATGCCGATTTGGCTCTCGCCTTCTGTAAGAAGAAGGCAACTAAATTACCACCTCATCGACAGGGGGATTGAATGTCAACTGACGTTAAACCCCATCCAAGAAGAATAAGTATTTCTGACCACACAAGGAAGTCGTTGCATACTTGTTCATTTTATCAAAATCTAAACGAACAACCCAAATTTGAGTGAATGTCCTAAGTTTCTGAATATTTCATGGCAACAAATCCCTTGAAAGTGACAAACTGACACTTTCTCCATTTCTGTCAACAATAATTATATATTGTAGTTGCTACAATCAGAGATTATCCATTATATTGACCAGATACTAGTGGCCACTCTAAGAATTAAAATAAATGTCTTCAAAAATGGAAGGCAGTCGGAAGGAGGCAAGATCAGATGGGACCATTCTAGCCAATGAGAGGAACAACAGTTTCCACAAGTTACCACAGCCACAAAGTCGACCATTGTATAGCTCAGGATTTCCCAAACTCGGCACTCGGGACCCAAAGGTGCACGTTTTGGTTTTTGTCCTAGCACTACTGATTCAAATAATCAACTAATCATCAAGCTTTGAGAATTTGAATCAGCTGTGTAGTGTTTGGGCAAAAACCAAAACGTGCACCATTGGGATCTTGAGGACAGAGTTAGGGAAACGCTAGGCTACTGTATATTCAAAAATGAAAACAAAAATGTGCTTTTTGGTTTTAAGCTAGGGTTAGGCATAAGGTTAACAGTGGGGTTAGGGTTAGGTTTAAAATCAAATTTTAACCTGTCTGGGCTAGGGGGCAGTATTTGCACGGCCGGATAAAAAACGTAGCCGATTTAAACTGGTTACTACTCTTGCCCAGAAACGAGAATATGCATATTATTAGTAGATTTGGATAGAAAACACTCTCCATTTTCTAAAACTGTTTGAATGGTGTCTGTGAGTATAACAGAACTCATATGGCAGGCAAAAACCTGAGAAGATTCCATGCAGGAAGTGGAAATCTGATTTGTGGAATCACCTTCAACACTTTGCCTATGAAACACACCGTGAGTTAGAATTCATTTAGCACTTCCTAAGGCTTCCACTAGATGTCAACAGTCTTTACAAAGTGGTTTGAATCTTCTCCGGTAGAAACTGACCGAAAGAGAGGCTTGGAAAGTTGGTCATAGAGGGAGGGCCATTACTACTATGGCGCGGGTGCCCATGGGTACCCTTTCATTCCGAAACGCTTAGTAAGACAATGCAATCGTCCGCCTTGAATATTATTGAAGCTCTGATTGAAAAAGTCCCTAAAGATTTATGTTACACAACGTTTGACATGTTTGAACGAACGTAAATATATATTTTTTGCACATTCGTGACGACAAGTCGTGTGCTTCGTACGTTATGAGTAGCCTTCTGAACGCGCTAACAAGAAGGAGCTATTGGGACATAAATTATTAACTTTTTCGAACAAAACTACATTTGTTGTGGATCTGGGATTCCTGGAAGTGCCTTCTGATGAAGATAATCAAAGGTAAGGGAATATTTACAATAGTATATTTGATTTTAGATGGTTCCAAGATGGCGCTAGTCTGTATCGCCTAGCCTATTTTTCTGAGCATAGCACCTCGTTTATTGCAAAGTGTGATTTCCCAGTAAAGTTATTTTTAAATCTGGCAATGCTGTTGCATTCACGAATGTTAATCTATAATTCTTTGAATGACAATATTACATTTTAACAATGTTTTCGAATAGTAATTTTGTAAATTGTAGCGCTGATTCAAAGGAAGCATTTGAGGGAAAATATTTTCTGAACGTCACGCACCAATGTAAAATGCTGTTTTTATATATAAATATGAACTTTATTGAACAAAAAATGCCTGTATTGTGTAACATGATGTCCTAGGAGAGTCATCTGATGAAGATTGTCAAAGGTTAGTGCTGCATTTAGCTGTGTTTTGGGTATTTGTGATGCATGCTAGTTGCTTTGAAAATGGCAGTGTGATTATTTTGGGCTGGGTACTCTCCTAACATAATCTAATGTTTCGCTGTTGCTGTAAAGCCTTTTTGAAATCGGACAACGTGGTTCGATTCAGGAGAGGTGTATCTATAAAATGGTGTAAAATAGTCATATGTTTGAGAAATTGAAGTTATAGCATTTATGAGGTATTTGTATTTCGCGCGACGCGATTCCACTGGCTGTTGACTAGGTGGGGTTCCCAGACAGGTTTTAAGAAGATAAATTGTCAGAGGCGCAACTTTCACATTCTGAAATTGCGGCAAACGTGTGCTTTAGGACCATGCAGACACCTCATAGCAGTCGGGTAGGCTGTTTGGTGGTTTTAAACGGCTGGAGATAGGACCACACGGACTCCACACAACAAGAGGCAACTGTTGTCTGTGTGTGATGTGCTTTTTCTCTGCGTTGTAAAACAAGCAGAGCAGAAACTGGCTTCTCTTTATTTGACTGATGTAGCTGGCAAGGTAACTGCTGTTTGACTTAACAGAAAAACAATTTTATTCCCAGTGCTGAGCTAGTAGTGTAACTGACATGTAACGTTAGCTAATGTTTAATCCGCTCTCGACTGAAGTTCTGTCTTTTAGTGAATTAACTAGCTAGCTAGCTACCACAGTCAGTTCAGCTCTAGCCTCTAGCTATTTGTCAGTATCTGACATCTGTTGTGTGTATGGCACTGTTTTGTAGCCTTTGTTTTGTCCTGTTTCAACAGAAGTAAATTAACTTGGCTTGTTTTCACCAGTTAATGTACCATTAGAACTAGCCAAAAGTTGGTTAACATTAGATATTATTTCTGCCTTAAGTCAGTATAGCAATATAACGTTAGTAATCTGTCAGTTTACCTACAGTGGGGGGAAAAAGTATTTGATCCCCTGCTGATTTTGTACGTTTGCCCACTTACAAAGAAATGATCAGTCTATCATTTTAATGGTAGGTTTATTTGAACATTGAGAGACAGAATAACAACAAAAAAATCCAGAAAAACGCATGTCAAAAATGTTATAAATTGATTTGCATTTTAATGAGGGAAATACGTATTTGACCCCTCTGCAAAACATGACTTAGTACTTGGTGGCAAAACCCTTGTTGGCAATCACAGAGGTCGGACGTTTCTTGTAGTTGACCACCAGGTTTGCACACATCTCAGGAGGGATTTTGTCCTACTCCTCTTTGCAGATCTTCTCCAAGTCATTAAGGTTTCGAGGCTGACGTTTGGCAACTCGAACCTTGAGCTCCCTCCACAGATTTTCTATGGGATTAAGGTCTGGAGACTGGCTAGGCCACTCCAGGACCTTAATGTGCTTCTTCTTGAGCCACTCCTTTGTTGCCTTGGCCGTGTGTTTTGGGTCATTGTCATGCTGGAATACCCATCCACAACCCATTTTCAATGCCCTGGCTGAGGGAAGGATGTTCTCACCCAAGATTTGACGGTACATGGCCCAGTCCATCGTCCCTTTGATGCGTTGAAGTTGTCCTGTCCCCTTAGCAGAAAAACACCCCCAAAGCATAATGTTTCCACCTCCATGTTTGATGGTGGAGATGGTGTTCTTGGGGTCATAGGCAGCATTCCTCCTCCTCCAAACACGGCGAGTTGAGTTGATGCCAAAGAGCTCCATTTTGGTCTCATCTGACCACAACCCTTTCACCAGTTGTCCTCTGAATCAGTCAGATACTTTTTTCCCCCACTGTATATGTATTCTTGAGCAGGGGGACCTTGCGGGCGCTGCAGGATTTCAGTCCTTCACGGCGTAGTGTGTTACCAATTGTTTTCTTGGTGACTATGGTCCCAGCTGCCTTGAAATCATTGCAACTCCACGAGGTGAGATCTTGCATGGAGCCCCAGGCCGAGGGATATTGACTGTTCTTTTGTGTTTCTTCCATTTGCGAATAATCACACCAAATGTTGTCACCTTCTCACCAAGCTGCTTGGCGATGGTCTTGTAGCCCATTCCAGCGTTGTGTACGTCTACAATCTTGTCCCTGACATCCTTGGAGAGCTCTTTGGTCATGGCCATGGTGGAGAGTTTGGAATCTGATTGATTGATTGCTTCTGTGGACAGGTGTCTTTTTTACAGGTAACAAGCTGCGGTTAGGAGCACTCCCTTTAAGAGTGTCCTTCTAATCTCAGCTCGTTACCTGTATAAAAGACACCTGG